>NC_064615.1:830791892-831094922 GCF_023898315.1 Schistocerca nitens
GATCTTGCTTGGCACATACTCATCTAACGGATATTGTACGATGGTTTTGAACTTTGTCCACTGATCCTCAACACCATCTGTACTTCAGACAAAACTTTTGTGTTGAGCCGTCAGGTACTCTGTAATTTGCTTTTTGTCACTTTTGCTAAACAGAAAAACCTTCCTACCTTTTTTAATATTTCTATTTACGGCTGAAATCATCGATGCAGTATCCGCTTTATGATCGCTGATTCCCTGTTCTGCGTTAACTGTTTCAAATAGTTCGGGTCTGTTTGTCACCAGTAGGTCTAATATTAGTTTTCAGATAAAGCACTTAAAAAAATTTCACTGGATTCTTTGTCCCTGCCACCCGTTATGAACGATTGAGTCTCCCAGTCTATATCCGGCAAATTAAAATCTCCACCCAGAACTATAATATGGTGGGGAAATCTACTCGAAATGTTTTCCAAATTATCCTTCAGGTGCTCAGCCACAACAGCTGCTGAGCCAGGGGGCCTATAGAGACATCCAATTGCCATGTCAGAGCCTGCTTTAACCGTGACCTTCGCCCAAATTATTTTACATTTCGGATCTCCGTCAATTTCATTCGATACTATTGCACTTCTTATCGCTATAAACTCGCCTCCCCCTTCACTGCCCAGACTGTCTCTGCGGTATACATTCCAATCTGAGTTTGTCCGAAAAGGACAGTTTACTATCAGTGTATACTGGTTTTGAATTACGGCAGTAACATGTGGACTTTTAAGGTCTGAACGATTCGAGAACTGAGGTTTTCACAACTACCGACATGTTAAGAATCGGTTGGAGAAACAAATAAATAAATATATCGAGAAACAGGAAAGATATTTACCCGCACATTTTTCAGGACGAATTAGATCAAAAGCAGTACTACGTGTAAGATCAGTTTAAAATTACTGACTCAGAATTCATTTACTTTCTGTTTATTTGTACGTATAGAGGCATATTTTATATCTCTCTAGTGAGCGACTTCCTTATGTTAGTTTCGTAAATACTGGTTTCGAAGTTTTCTTTTAAGTTTTAGTCAAAGTGTGGCACGTCGTTACAACATGTGTTTATAGTTCCGGAATTTGTTCATGCATCTGCCAAGTTGTGAAATTTCTGTAATTTTGTCGCCCGCAAATCCAGTTATTCAGTACAGCCATTTGGTGATGGTTAGAAAGTGGTGTTCTTTTTCTAATAATTCAGACTCTGATAAGTTTCGTTGTGCCGGTTATTTCGTTTTATTGACACTGCGTTCTCGCACTGCTGGTGGATCGCCAGTACGCAAACGCTAAATTAATGTAAGCCCTTTATTTAATGGAATAAATTTTAATTTACCACCTGCTGTGTTTTAATTTACTTTATTAGCCTACCATATGTGCTCATTCTGTAATAGGTTCTAGATTAAATTTTTCGCTAGTAAGCAAAAAATTCACTTGCAAGCGAAGCTTTTAGCGGGTAACTGGGAGAAAGTATGTTAACGCAAACTGTCCATTGCATTTCCAAGTCTACGTGCTGTGGAGGTGGTTTTCAACTGTCAGTACTGGATTTCATTTGATTGGTTTTCGACCTAGTGACTCTAGAATGTTCGTCTATGCAAAATAATAGACAGCACTGAGTCGTCCATAATCATACAGCTGTATTTCGGAAATTCTCTCCAGCAATAAGTCAAGTGTCCATTTCCTTTCTAGATATTTCAAAACAATTGTGTGATGCATGTGAATTACCAATTTGGTTGCCAACTGCAGTGCAATACTAGATATGCGAATTGAAAGTACTTGCCCCTCTTAATTGTAGAGACGTGCCCACTAGGCGTCAGCTGATATTAAAACGTCGTTTAAAATAATTATTACTAAGCCTGGCGTCATACCAATTTTTTCCATGACATCAAGTTAAAATTGTGACGGCTCCGCTTATTAGTGGCAGTTTGTTTTTTAGATGTAAGCTGACAAGGAGAAATTTGGAAACGGAATTAAAGTACAGGATGGAGAAATTAACACTTTGAAATACATCGCTGGCACTGTAATTCTGTAATAGACGGCAAAAGATTTAGAAGAAGAGTTGAACGAAATGAATAATATCCCGAAAGAGAAGCTATACGATTAAAGAACGAGGCTAATGGAATGTTGTCAAATGTAATCTGGCGCCGCCAGTGGAATCAGATCAAGAAATGAGACATGAGTTTTCTATTTGTACAGAAAAATAATTGAGGTGACCGAAGTATAGAGTAATATTAGTTTCAATTTGGTATAGTGTGGAGCACAGACAGAAGACGACAAAAAGGACAAAAACAGTCGTAGCTTTTAAACAATGTTAGTAAGTCAACACCGTGTGTGGGCTCGCTGCAAGGTGTTACTCAAATGGTGGCAGTACGGCAAGTCGTTTTGAATCTTCGTTGCGCGCCCCAGTTCGGGTGTAACGTAAGTCAGCAGTCTGCAATATTTGTTAATGGTCTGGATCATTTACTAGCCAGTTGAAAATGAAATATGGCGTACTGAAGCTATGCTAACGATTTTCCCTATACATCACACATCTATATCATCAAGAATAATGTTGAAACTTCCTGGCAGATTAAAACTGTGTGCCCGACCGATACTCGAACTCGGGACCTTTGCCTTTCGCGGGCAAGTGCTCTGCCATCTGTGGTACCGAAGCACGACCCACGCCCGGTACTCAGAGCTCTACTTCTGCCAGTATCTCGTCTCCTACCTTCCAGACTTTACAGAAGCTCTCCTGCGAGTAGAGCTTCTGTAAAGTTTGGAAGGTAGGAGACGAGATACTGGCAGAAGTAGAGCTGTGAGTACCGGGCGTGGGTCGTGCTTCGGTAGCTCAGATGGCTGAGCACTTGCCCACGAAAGGCAAAGGTCCCGAGTTCGAGTCTCGGTCGGGCACACAGTTTTAATCTGCCAGGAAGTTTCATATCAGCGCACACTCCGCTGCAGAGTGAAAATCTTATTCTGGAAACATCCCCCAGGCTGTGGCTAAGCGATGTCTCCGCTATATCCTTTCTTTCAGGAGTGCTAGTTCTGCTAGGTTCGCAGGAGAGCTTCTGTAAAGTTTGGAAGGTAGGAGACGAGATACTGGCAGAAGTAGAGCTGTGAGTACCGGGCGTGGGTCGTGCTTCGGTAGCTCAGATGGCTGAGCACTTGCCCACGAAAGGCAAAGGTCCCGAGTTCGAGTCTCGGTCGGGCACACAGTTTTAATCTGCCAGGAAGTTTCATATCAGCGCACACTCCGCTGCAGAGTGAAAATCTTATTCTGGAAACATCCCCCAGGCTGTGGCTAAGCGATGTCTCCGCTATATCCTTTCTTTCAGGAGTGCTAGTTCTGCTAGGTTCGCAGGAGAGCTTCTGTAAAGTTTGGAAGGTAGGAGACGAGATACTGGCAGAAGTAGAGCTGTGAGTACCGGGCGTGGGTCGTGCTTCGGTAGCTCAGATGGCTGAGCACTTGCCCACGAAAGGCAAAGGTCCCGAGTTCGAGTCTCGGTCGGGCACACAGTTTTAATCTGCCAGGAAGTTTCATATCAGCGCACACTCCGCTGCAGAGTGAAAATCTCATTCAAAAATAATGTTATTAGATTAAAAATAATATTGTCGACGCGGATTAGCATCTTAATTGTAAGTTAATCCTTTCATACAATGTTTCATCAGGCATTCGTCAACCAGCTTCGCCCTTTATGTTAGAGTATCTCTTGTAGCGGTACGTGTGATACTTTCCACGTTATGACACCATCAATGATCAGATGTCTTCAGCAGGTTGCTCTACTATGTTTGAGTTGGTAGCCCTGCACCAGGCGAGACGCGTGAGTTTTGTGCTGCCGCACAGATAAGCGATTTAGAGCGTAATAAAACTCCGTTTAACTCAGGAAACTAGTTTAATGCGTGTATTAGTGCGTTTTGCAAGCTTACTATTAAAGGTTTCACTTCTCTTTGCGTATTATTCTAGAAAACTTGAAAGGAACATGAAGTAGGGTTTTGATCGTATTCTTGCACACATTTTAGCGCAGTAAAACTTATAGAATCTCATTTAATTGTTCTTTTCCGTTCCAGCAAGTTAAGAAAACCGTATCCCTTTGATGTTTAACTCTTATTTTGCGAAAAACAGCGTAAATTTTAAATTCCGGTATCTGGAAACTTTGTACATACGGTAGTAGCTTTGTTTACATACAGTTGGGACTAGGCCTAATTTTTGTAAACGTGTTTTCTTCTTCTTTTCGGTAATCTAACTTATTGTCACAAAAGTAAGTTTGTTTACACACGATTGAGACTAGACCTAATCTTTCGTAAACGTGTTTTCTTGTTTTTCTGTAATTTAATTTGACTTATTCTCGCTAAAGTAAGATTTTTACCATGAGTGGAAAGTGCCTGACGTGCCGTAGAATTGTTAGCTCCGGGGTTTTTCCATTGGGGTGACTGTAGCGGCGTGGGAAATGGGGAAGTGGATCAGACTCATCAGTGGTTCTGTAGGATATGAAGTAGAGATGGGAAAATAGCGGAACAGGAGGGTAAAATTGCTACCCTTCAGGCACAGTTAGAGCAGGCTAGGGAAGATCTGAAGGAGGGAGAAGGGTAAAGAGAGATGAGAATTGGCAACAGGTAACAGGAGTAACAGACCTAGAACTTTGTCAGATAGCTTTGTGGTGAATGTGAAGAATAAGTTTGACCTGTTGCTTCAGTTAGAAGCTGATGAGCCTCAGTCAGAGGTAGGTGTAGAGAGGAATAAGAATGTAGGGAAGTCAGCAAAGAGGAAGAAAGTTTTCTTGTTAGGTAGTTCACATGCCAGAGGTGTAGGCCAACTTTTGCAGGACCAGTTAGGATCAGAATACCAGGTAACAATTTTTTTTTAAACCAAGTGCTGGTCTGAGTCAGGTGACAGAGGATTTATGTTCACTCTGTAAATATTTTACCAAGGAGGACACCGTGGTTATTCTGGGTGGGCTGGGCAATAATATTGACAGAGATCCTGGGTACAATATAGAGTGTGACCTGGCAAATATTGCATAAGCAACAAGACATACCGGTGTTGAGTTTGTGTTTGTTTTGAGACGCCATGACCGACCTCGTTTAAATTCTTCTGTCAGGAGAGTGAATTTGGAGTTGGAATGGCTGCTTGGGTCGGGTGCAGGGTCACATATTGGTTTGGTTGCTGTTGATTCTCTCAGTAGCTGGGATTATACTAGACATGGCCTACACCTCAACAGGAAAGGGAAGGATAAACTGGGTGGGCTAATAGCAGGAAATGTAAGGGGGGAGGCATTGCCATGAGTGGTAATATACCAGTGGTCAAAGGTGCTGGAGCAGCATCTTTTTATGGGATAGGTAGGACAGAACGAAGTCAAGTTCTGAGAGAAGTAAAGATTGAAACAAACCTTCAGTTTGATAAAGAAATCAAACAGCATAATCCTGGAACATTGGATCAGCAAACACAGCTGTTGGTTAAAAATTTACAGCAATCAGCAGAAATTTTATTTCCACCCGATTTCATCTCAGTAAATGTGAAATGCCAACTATCTTCAGTGCATCAAAATATTCGAGGGCTTAGAAGTAAAATTAATGGACTACTTATGTGTACTGATGCATTAGAGTCATTGAACCCAGCTGATATAATCTCCCTCTCTGAACATCATGTGACCACCGGGATAGATATGTTAAACCTTACAGAATTTAAGTTAGCCTCCTACTTCTGTAGACAAAAGATGGAGAAAAGAGGATTTGCCACATTTGTTAGAACCAGTTTTAAATTTAAGAATATTGACGTCAATAAATTTTGCTTAGAGCAGTACTTAGAAGCATGTGCAACAGAGAGAGAATTTCATAATAGGTCCTTTATAATAGTAGCCATATACAGAGCACCTTCAGGAAATTTCAACCTGTTTACAAACGATCTTGAAGATTTATTATCTCATCTAAAATTAAAAAAACAAAGAACTAGGGGTTGCTGGTGATTTTAATGTAGATGTTCTGAAAAACTCTGCCAGTGAACAGTTACTGAAATCAGTTACATTGTCCTTCAATTTAATTTCTACTGTAAATTTCCCAATCAGGGTAAAACATCTATCAGAACTGAGTACAGAAGGCCAATAAAACAGTCAAAAATTGAGAAATTTAGGAGATTGCTCAAAGAAATTAATTGGATGGATGTTTACAGCATCCAAGACACAAATGGAAAATACAAAACACTCATTAATAAAGTTAGCACCTTATTTGAAAATTGTTTTCCCCTGAAGGGGCAGTCCATGACTGCAGCGCCTCAGATCGCTCTGCTAATCCCGCGTGGCTTGGATGCGTCGATAAGAGATTTCACCATAAGACACACGAACTGTCGCTAATGACCTGTTGACTCAGCAGACGTGTTTTCCGGTGAAGGATTCGATTGACTTGCCGCCTTGTCATCAAAACTTTTCCAGGTCTCTACCTTACAGCGACAAGAAAAAACAATTGGTGCGAGGGAGGTTTGAAAACGGCTCGCTTGGCAATCCAACACCGTAACCACATAACCACGACTCCATTGGTCTTCTCGCCTACTCTATATTGCACTTACCTGTTCTTGGACCGTTCACTATTTTGCTTATTTGTTTCTTTTTTCTTCAAAGTACAGTACACTTCCTTCCTATTTCAATGTTTGATCTGTGTTCAGTTTTTGACGGGCTGTCCAATGGGCCCTCTTACCACGAACTCTGAGGAAGGACCGATGGGTTTCCCTTGTAAGTATGGAGCTGTTATATCGCTCTAAAAGGAATCTAATTGGTATACAATGTGGACTGGAAAACTTGGTTTTTTGGGTTTAAGGGGAGTTAGAATGGGGAAACAAATTTGTTCACATTTCCGGATTTTTATCTAATTTTTTATACAATTTGCAATTTTCCGAATAAAATGATATATATCTTACTTATAAACGCACATGGAAAGTATTTTATTTTATTTTTTAAAATATAATCTGCACTGGTTGAAAATGTTAAAAATTATACGTGCATTTCTTCAAGATCTAATAAAATCGGTAATTTTTTTATATAGAAGGCTGTGGATTGCTGTGTTACAAAGGTTAAATTACGTGTTTGTATTGTGTAACGTTCCCTGGCAAATTCACACATTAACAAACTGAAATTTATTTGTACCATATACGCCGCTCTGAGCAATCTGTATATAATGTAATTATTTAACGAAAAATATTTTTGAATTTTGTGTAAAAGACATTTGTTATTATTGTAATATTTTTTGTAGTAATATTCTTTCTGTATTTAGGATGGTAATATTTCTATATTAATAATGTAATTGCGAAATGTGTCAATATCTGAGATAACAGAGATGTGAAATTCAGCCAGAGGGAAATAATGTCGTGAAATTACAAAGAAATGTTAATAGTCAGCAATACTATAAAAGC
The DNA here is from genome assembly GCF_023898315.1 of Schistocerca nitens. Classification (NCBI taxonomy): domain Eukaryota; kingdom Metazoa; phylum Arthropoda; class Insecta; order Orthoptera; family Acrididae; genus Schistocerca; species Schistocerca nitens. The sequence goes on from NC_064615.1 coordinate 830,799,273, forward strand.
ACAATGCACTATGTATTCTTTGGTCTTCCTCGTTTAGAGCTGATAGCGGTAGGTAGTTGTATCGATGTATTTGATAAATGGGTAGACGTCATTTGTCTGTATCTAGATTTAGCCGCCATTGAAGGAGAGATTACGAACTAATGTGAGTTGAGTATTTGTTGTGGTAAAAATATATTGAAATTTATAAAAAGTGTGTATTATTAATGTAAATTAGCTTGCCCATGTCATCTATAATATTTCTTTAAAGAGTTTTCAGCATTTTTTAGCGGTGTTGCAGGGCTGTGCCGCGACTGATCGATTTGCAGCGGCGGCGCATTTAAAAATTATTCCGCTAAAGGAAAAATCAACCAAACCCGTAAATCGGGAACAGATAGATAAAAATTAAATGTGAATTAAGAGAATGTTCTTCTTTTACAGCGATCCAGAGACTGACTGAGATTTTAAAAATAGTTACACATTTGTGCATTCTTAGACGGATAGTTAACGTTGAAATTTAATAATTTTGGTTCTTGCAAATAACTTAAATGTATAGCGAAGTAGGTTTGATCAGTGATAATTAAATGTCGGCTTGGTAATAATTAACCATTTTCTGCTAATAGTGATAATCTTGTGTTTAAAAGCTAACGCCGGGATAGAATTCAGTAAATATTTTAACAAAAAATCCACTGCATTTAGAAAATGTGTGCCAAGGCCGAATGATGTAAAAGAATTTAATTTTCAACCAAATATTCTTAATCAGTTATTATGAGTTCACGTAATTTTTAAATGTACGTAATTCTTTTGAAAGAGAGAATTTTTATTACCACACGTATTTAAGAAAAAGGTTCTACAACAAAGTTCGCACGCAAAGAAATTAAATTAAAATTAATTAATTTAAAAGCAAAAATTTATTATTCTTTAACGAAAAATCATTCCTAGCAATTTCGTTAAATACGTGCATTTCTTCAAGATCTAATAAAATCGGTAATTTTTTTATATAGAAGGCTGTGGATTGCTGTGTTACAAAGGTTAAATTACGTGTTTGTATTGGTAGCACTGTCAAAAACTATATCGTATCGTTTCATAGTATAAACACGCGTTGTATGTCAAAGCGCTAACGTTTTTCCGAAAAAAAGTGACAAATAGTTTGGTAAATCTCTCAAAAAGTAAAGTATGATGCCAAAATGAAGTGTTTTTTAAAAAACGTGGGTTTCATGGTAATAGATTTTCGAATAAATGGAGACATTGTGTTCAACATGTAGCGACTAAGTTACAGACAATGAAATAGAGGCAAACTCATCAGTATCTAGAGAAACACCCATTAGTGCTTCGAAGATTAAAATAAAACGTTGTGATACACAGTTTTCTCAAAACGAAAGTGATGTAAATGGTAGGTTAGGCTATATTCTGATAGAATTACACATCCTAACAAGGGTGTTAGGTGAATGTGAGTGTTGTAAAACGTGTGGAGGGCCAGTTAGCTTACATGAAGATAGGGAGGTATCAAATGGACTAGACAGGAAACTTATCATTAATTGTGCCAGTTGTAAATATACTCAATCATTTTAGAATTCTGGTATGTGTAAAGATAATTATTTTGAAGGAAATGTTAGGTGGTTTTATGGATTGACAGCTATTGGCAAAGGACACACTGCAGCAGAAACAATGTGTGCCGTGATGAATATGCCACGCTCACCTTGTAAAATCGACAGGTATGCAGGATTTATTGGAGCTGCTGTGGAATCTGTTGCATGTGAGTCAATGAGGGGTGCTGCAAACGAATCTCTTGAAGAAAATGATGGTATGACTGACATACCGGTAGCTTTTGATGGCACTTGCCAGAAGCAGGGCTACAGTTCGAAGAACTCAGTTGCTACGGTGGCCAATGTGGATACTGGAAAGGTAATACATTTCCAGATTTTAACCAAACGTTGTTATAAGTGTAAAGCAGGGAGTGAAGAAGAGCATATCTGCAATATAAATTATGAAGGAACAAGTAGTGGTATGAAGGCCTCTGCAGCTATTGAAATTTTTAGTCGATTTGTGAACGAAAGGGGAGTGTGTCACACTAAGTTCTTAGGTGATAGAAACTCAAACGCATGTAACAGTGTAGTAGCCGCTCAGCCTTACCGTGAGAAGATTATCATAAAACTGGATTGTGTTGGTCACGTCCAGAAGAGTATGGGCACCAGGTTAACGAAGTTGAAACAAAGTTTGAGAGACAAGAAACTTTCTGATGGTAAAACCGTAGGAGGCAGGCTGACAGACTAAATTATTGATGAACTACAGCAGTATTGATGGCCATTTGAAGTAATACTGAGGATTTGTTGAAAATGAAGCAGGCACTATGGGCTACTTTCTTCCACAGACCGTCAATTGATGAAAAACCGTTATACCACCTTTGCCCTCCTGGACCTGATTCATGGTGCAATTACTGCAATTCCCAGTACTCGAACAGTTCATACAGCCGTAAACATTCCATCCCAGCAGCAGTCATGGATATCATAACACCTATTTACAGAGGCCTGGCAAATCCTGAGCTACTGAAGAAGTATCTGCTTGGTCCGACGCAAAATCCCAATGAGTCGTTCAATAATCTTATATGGACTCTCTTACCAAAAAATGTTTTTGTTGGAATGAAGATACTAAAGTGGGGGGTCAGTGATTCTGTTATTACTTTTAATGATGGCAACATTGGTAGGGAGAAAGTGCTACAGCATATGGGAATTAATCCTGGAGCAAACTGCATCAGAGAACTTCAACTGATAGACAAGGTTCGCATTGATTTATGCACAGTACGCAGCACAGTTGGCCACTAAGGAGTTCAGAAAGAAGAAAAGATGAAACAACTTGGAACAAGATCAAGAGCATGATATACAGTATGGTTCAAGGTGCTTCGGAATGACTAAAAATAAAAAATTAAGCATATGTTAAATGAGTTACAGTCTTTTGAAACTTAAGAACCGTTCCTGAAAATTTACATTTTCTGTTGCATTTTTCCCTATATCTCAGAAATCAAATTTTCCGGGAGTAATAATATCTGTATCCTGAGTTTACTATACCAAACGAAGAACATAATGTTATGTATAATTAAAATTATTTAGGATAATGTCCAAATAGTACACAAAATTTTAACCGTGTAATTAAAGAACTGTATTTCCCAAGGCAGTTGCTGAAATGCAATTATTGTTGTTCAGTAGTCTCAGAATATACGAGGTGTGGCTAGAAAAAAACCGGACTAGTACTGGTGAAACAATAAAACGAATGCAATAAGGCTGAAAGTCGCGTTGCCTGTCACGTGACTCTCGCTCCGCCTACTGCTCGAGTTTCATCTGCCTCCTGCACTCAGTCTGCCCGTGGCGTCTGTTTTAAGTAGTTGACGTTTTGTCTGTGCGTCGGAAAATGTTGAGTGTACAGAAAGAACAGCGTGTTAACATCAAATTTTGTTGCAAACTAGGAAAATCTGCAAGTGAAACGTTTGTAATGTTACAACAAGTGTACGGCGATGATTGTTTATCGCGAACACAAGTGTTTGAGTGGTTTAAACGATTTAAAGATGGCCGCGAAGACACCAGTGATGACACTCGCACTGGCAGACCATTGTCAGCAAAAACTGATGCAAACATTGAAAAAATCGGTAAATCGGTAATCCTTGTCAACTCCTGTTAACTCAGACACTGCTCTGATTGTTAAACGGCGATCTTGTCGAACAAGTTTACCGATTTTTTCAATGTTTGCATCAGTTTTTGCTGACAATGGTCTGCCAGTGCGAGTGTCATCACTGGTGTCTTCGCGGCCATCTTTAAATCGTTTAAACCACTCTAACACTTGTGTTCGCGATAAACAATCATCGCCGTACACTTGTTGTAACATTACAAACGTTTCACTTGCAGATTTTCCTAGTTTGAAACAAAATTTGATGTTAACACGCTGTTCTTTCTGTACACTCAACATTTTCCGACGCACAGACAAAACGTCAACTACTTAAAACAGACGCCACGGGCAGACTGAGTGCAGGAGGCAGATGAAACTCGAGCAGTAGGCGGAGCGATAGTCACGTGACAGGCCACGCGACTTTCAGCCTTATTGCATTCGTTTTATTGTTTCACCAGTACTAGTCCGGTTTTTTTCTAGCCACACCTCGTACAGTTTAATGCCCTGTAACAGTTTCATGTCCATGGCTACAGTGGTTCCTGAAATACATGGAAGACAAACCGGTCGTTGTTGCCGAGCGGCTCTAGGCGCCTCAGTCCGGAACCGTGCTGCTGTTTCGGTCGCGGGTGTTTGAATCCTGCCTCTGGCATGGAAGTGTGCGATGTCCTTAGGTTAGCTAGGTTTAAGTAGTTCTAAGTCTTGGGGACTGATGACCTCAGATGTTAAGTCCCATAGTGCTTAGAGCCATCTGAACCATTTGAAAACAGAAAAGTCACTAAATTTAACACTGTCGGGATACGACGTTCCAATTCCCCTTGAGTTGCCTCGCTACATAGGGAGTGTTTAATTCTAAGTTACACACGTTGACAACTGATTCCAGCTCTGGAGTATACAGGGTGCTTATAATGAAAGTAAGGGTGCTCGCAAAGGTCCAGTGTAGACTGTAATTATTGTACGGCGGCGAAATTTAGTAGATATTCTAATGCGTTAACACGCCACCGATTTACGTCGGAAAAATATAGTTCTAATTTTCATGACCCGGTGCCAATATGGCGCTATCATTGCAACGAAAACGTATAGAAATGCGACTACGTTGTTGCAATATTGCAGTTCCAGTGTTTTTCTGAAGTACGGTGCAATGTTCCTATAGACACTCATGTATGTCCGAAGGAACAGACACTGCGGTGACTACACCCGTCCACCCGTTATGAAATACGTACATTGTATTCGCACTCGCAAATATGGACAACCATTAGCTGTGTAGTGGAATGACAAGAATGAAAATTTATGCCGGATCAGGACTCGAACCAGGATTCTCCACTTATCGCGAGTTGCCGGCTTGCCGTTAGGCCATCCGTGCACGTGCCTTGGGGAAACTTAGACTTCCATATGTCGTCAACCATGTGTCTACAATCTGTACTCGTACATCCATTATGCACATTCATATACAGGGGAAATATTTTAATTAAAAGTCGCTCGCCAGTAACAGCAAGCGGGGCATCCATGTTCGATTTCCAGCCTGGCATAAATTTTCATTGTCATTCATTATACAGCTGACAGTTGTCCATATACACAACTATGAATACATTTCGTATTATAGAAATGTTTCCATATGTAATAGATAAGAAATGAGACATGGGCAGAAAAGGTCAAGCAAGAGAGAATAGCGTAATGTTTTTATTATTAACCGTCGATTACACCTTTGTTCAATATCAGCACTGGAGAAGTCGACGAGATGCTGTACAGAGCTAGATTTTCACCTACTGGCCAAAATTGGAACTAATTTTTTGCCACTGTAAATCGGTTCCGCATTAACGCACTATCTCACCTACCAAGCCCCGCTGTCATACCATAATTACAGCCCACAATGGACCTCAGTAAGCAACTGCACTTGAATTATAACCACCCAGTACCCATAGTTAACCTCGTTCGATTCGAAGCTTTTTGTCGTCTCTGTATTAAGGGGCTCCGGAACGCCCTATACTTGCAATGTTAAAATAACGCTTATAAATTACATCTTTCCTCACAACGTATTTGAGGTAGGAAGTTGAACTTTTTACAGATTATTTATTGGAATATGGGCTACAACTTAACACAGGGATTTTACAAAATTTTAGTTCAGTTATTAAAGATGATTTTTTTTCAATTGTAATGAAAATTCACAACATTTTTTTGCAATTTTTTATTTATATATTCAAAAATATACAGTTTTTTGGAAAAAGGCTGTGTTAAATTATGCAGAAGGTATTGTGTAACATTTACTGAAAGTTTGAAACAAATATGTTTGGAAGATCCTTAGAAAACATGTAATTAGTATGAGAAAATAAAAGTTTTGGGAATCGAGCGACAAAGATTGGATTAACTTTTTAGTGCATTCCAGGTCCATAGGATGGATTATCTTCATCCTCTGCAAACTCCTCCTCCAGCTTCCTCTTGTTCCTCTTCCTGTTTACTCTTGCTTGTATTTCTAGACTCTTTACAGCCCTGTCTGCAGCCCAAAGGCGTTCCTTGTCTAAAGCAAGCATCGCTCGTACCATGTTAGAACCTATCTTCATTCCCATATTTCTAAATACCTTGCACCTTACAATGTTGCCATCATTGAAAGTCACAACAGCATCATACACACCAAAGTGAAGTGTTTCTAGTCCAACAAATACAGTCTTGGGGATTCTCGACCATATAACACTATTTACACTTTCATTGGGGTTTTGAGTTTTTCCGTGAATACACTTTTTCAACAGTTCAGGTGCTGCTACGTCTCTGACAATAGGTTTTATCACCTCCATTATAGCATGAGGCAGCCTATGCTTATGAGTGTACACTTCACCAGTTAGCAATCCTTTGTTATATTTACACCAACTGTCTTCTTCTTTGGGACACAAGCTATGTTGGGGATTTTCATCGTCTTTCTTGTTTACAGTAATAACACATACCTTTGGCTTTCCAACATTTCTCCTTTTCTTAAAAGCCTTCAGAGGATTTCTAATAACTTTACTTTTACTCATTATTATACTTCAACAAAACAGAGACTCAAGAAACAGAATTAATTACGATTATTTTCGAGATAACGACAGAGTAAATAAACATGAAACAATCGACAATCACACCAGCGATATATATTGAACCATCACAGGTTAGCCACAACACATACTTTATCTCACATCACTAAAATGTACCTGATGAACACGGACGATAATAATAACACCATTTGACAGCAGTTTGACAGCGCCACAGTGGGTCACGCCCATGTAGAACGCATTTCAAAAAAAATTTAAAAATAGTTGTAGTCTTCGGAATTGAATAAATTATATATCTATTAAAAGGTAATAGTCTGCAGATTCAGAAAACGCAAAAAAGTAAAAATTGAACTTTTCATGATTTTGAGGCTTTCCGGAGCCCCTTAACGGACTGGTCGGTATCGTCAGAGGCCAAAGTGTCTAGCTACTGCTGCAGCAAAGGAAGCCAGCATCTCCGAGGCGGTCCCTGGCAGAGTGGGGCAGAACGTAGCAGAGGTGGGAGCAGAGCGGCGGCGGCGGCGACGGCGGCGGCGGTGGCGGCTGGCGCTGCACGGCTGGTTGCCGAGCACAAAGGCGCCCACGGACACGCGACGTGTCGTGAGCGCCGCCGACCGCGCAGCCGCAGCCACCGCCCCTGCCACGGTGTGGGACGCCGCCCGCTGTGCACGCATCCAAATGCTTTACGGCGGCGTGTGACGCACCCCGCTACCTAACTCGGCTGCACCCAGCTGCCCTCGACTTAAGTTGTCCATCGCGAAACATTAGCGCCCGAAGCAGCATTTCGAGACTTTTGTGTTCTATTCCACGTGTCAAAAACCATCAGCTATTATTTTCTCTTTTCTCGCCGTCTTGTAAAGCCCATCTTTTTGTCTTGTCCTAAAGCGGAATTCCGTTCGGATCGGAGCGTTGAATTCAACTGTCTTAAACGGAAGTTCCAAATGGCGAGAACCATTTATTATTATTACATTCGCCATTACAATCGAACTCCACAAAATACTACATTGAGGTGACAACAGTCATAGGACACGTCCTAGCATCGTTTCGGACCGCCTACTGCCTGACGTTTAGCAATATCTCGAAGTGGAATAGACTCAACGAGTCGCTGGAAGTCCCCTGCAGGAATCTTAAGCTATGGTGCCTCTATAACTGTCCGTAACTGCGGAAGTGTTGCCGGCGCAGGATTTTGTGCACGAACTGACCTTTCTATTATATCCCATAAATGTTCGAACGATTCATGTCAGGCGACCTGAATGGCCAAATCATTCGCTCGAAGTCTCCAGAATGTGGCCCGATGTCAAGACACGAGACTCTCTCTGCTTTGCTTAGACAGAGCAGGCTGTGGCAGCGAGCGGAGAGAGTTTTCTGGTGGTTGCTGTTGAAAGAGGACCCGACGGTCTGTTTTGGCTACGAGGCGCTCTGTACGGAAAGACTCTGTTTGGACTTGTATAGTCGACTAAGGAGGAACAGTGCAAACACGCCAAGAAGGACGTTCCTGCAACGGAAACGTGCCGCAAACAGAAGACAACTTCCGTTTTCCAGATCTCGCTGTTGTGCTGGTTGATCCGGAGGATGAAGCCTTGCTACTTGTGGACTTATTAAGACTAGCTGAGTGCCGTAATTATCCTCGTGCGTTGGTGGTTTACCTCACATCTGGGTAGTGGAGAGTTTAGCATAATACTTGGAATACTATTAGGAGCTTGCCCGTTTGCTCTTCTGTGGTGCGTCGCCTTCTTTATTTCGGCACGTCGCCGTATTGCTTATTCAGTGTGTATTTGGCGTGTTCATGTCGATATAGCAACACCATGCTCAGCCTCGATCTCGGATGTAATTTTTTTTCGCTTTTGTTTTCTATTGCCGAGCGCTTCTCTTTTATTGTGTTCAACTGTTCATTTGGCTTTGCATGACTGTATCCACTGCAAATTTTGTCTGAAGCATGTTTAGCTATTTGAACTATCTCCTGTTATTTCATGCTTGATTTGCTAAAAGTTACAACCTTTCTCAATGGACACATTTTTTTTATTTTAAAAAAGGTTTGGTGTGTTGTGGAAGTTGGTTATAATCTGGTCCCTCAGGTCATCCTTGGGGTGTACCAGCGCTGTCTGGGCGGACCTTGTGAGTGCCTGTTTTAGTTCAAGAGATCGCTGGGAGCCTTGACCGGTCTTAGGACACGCTGTTGGTAATCACGCCTTACAGGCACCATTTCTGTCTGTTTTCTGCCCTCTGTCATCGGTATTTTTATCCTTTACCGTTTGCAAATTTACCATTTTTGTGTGTTTTTCTTAACTAAAGAATATTAAACCTGTTTATTAGTACATTTGGGTCAACGAATCTTGAAAGAGAACCTAACTTCTGTTACCTACCTTGTAAGTTTCAATTGTTCTGTTTTAAGTTCTTTGTAATGATATAGTGATTCCCTTGTTAATATGATCCTAAGTCAAAATAATTATCTGGTGCTCTATTTGCATTTGTATTATTATTATTATTATTATTATTTCTTTCTTTTCTCAGACGTTATGTCTGGTCAAAAACGGAAAGTGACGCGGACCTTGATCAAGTGTGACTTCCTTTTAACTGTACGGTATATGTTATATTGCAGTTAGGAACTTTCGGGTAATTGAACATGTATCAATAATTACGGATTTCTGTAGTTGTATATATAAGTTTGGACGTAGCTGTATTGCATTGATGTACTGGTGGATATTGTGTGGTATGACTCCTGTAGTTGATAGTATAATTGGTATAATGTCAACTTTATCCTGATGCCACATACCCTTGACTTCCTCAGCCAGTTGGCTGTATTTTTCAATTTTTTCTCCTGTTTTCTTTTGTATATTTGTTGTATTGGGTGTGGATATTTCGATTAGTTGTGTTAATTTCTTCTTTTTATTGGTGAGTATCATGTCAGGTTTGTTATGTAGTGTTGTTTTATATGTTCTAATGGTTCTGTTCCAGTATAATTTGTATTCATCATTCTCCAGTACATTTTGTGGTGCATACTTGTATGTGGGAACGTGTTGTTTTATAAGTTTATGTTGTAAGGCCAGTTGTTGATGTATTATTTTTGTTACATTGTCATGTCTTCTGGGGTATTCTGTATTTGCTAGTATTGTACATCCGCTTGTGATGTGATCTACTGTTTCTATTTGTTGTTTGCAAAGTCTGCATTTATCTGTTGTGGTATTGGGATCTTTAATAATATGCTTGCTGTAATATCTGGTGTTTATTGTTTGATCTTGTACTGCAATCATGAATCCTTCCGTCTCACTGTATATATTGCCTTTTCTTAGCCATGTGTTTGATGCGTCTTGATTGATGTGTGACTGTGTTAGATGATACGGGTGTTTGTCATGTAGTGTTTTCTTTTTCCAATTTACTTTCTTCGTATCTGTTGATGTTATGTGATCTAAAGGGTTGTAGAAGTGGTTATGAAATTGCAGTGGTGTAGCCGATGTATTTATATGAGTGATTGCTTTGTGTATTTTGCTAGTTTCTGCTCGTTCTAGAAAGAATTTTCTTAAATTGTCTACCTGTCCATAATGTAGGTTTTTTATATCGATAAATCCCCTTCCTCCTTCCTTTCTGCTTAATGTGAATCTTTCTGTTGCTGAATGTATGTGATATATTCTATATTTGTGGCATTGTGATCGTGTAAGTGTATTGAGTGCTTCTAGGTCTGTGTTACTCCATTTCACTACTCCAAATGAGTAGGTCAATACAGGTATAGCATAAGTATTTATAGCTTTTGTCTTGTTTTTGCTGTCAATTCTGGTTTCAGTATTTTTGTTAGTCTTTGTCTATATTTTTCTTTTAGTTCTTCTTTAATATTTGTATTATCTATTCCTATTTTTTGTCTGTATCCTATATATTTATAGGCATCTGTTTTTTCCATCGCTTCTATGCAGTCGCTGTGGTTATCCAATATGTAATGTTCTTGTTTAGTGTGTTTTCCCTTGACTATGCTATTTTGCTTACATTTGTCTGTTCCAAAAGCCATATTTATATCATTGCTGAATACTTCTGTTATCTTTAGTAATTGGTTGAGTTGCTGATTTGTTGCTGCAAGTAGTTTTAGATCATCCATGTATAGCAAATGTGTGATTTTGTGTGGGTATGTTCCAGTAATATTGTACCCATAATTTGTATTATTTAGCATGTTGGATAGTGGGTTCAGAGCAAGGCAGAACCAGAAAGGACTGAATGAGTCTCCTTGGTATATTCCACGCCTAATCTGTATTGGCTGTGATGTGATATTATTTGAATTTGTTTGGATATTAAGTGTGGTTTTCCAATTTTTCATTACTATGTTTAGGAACTGTATCAATTTAGGATCTACTTTGTATATTTCCAAAATTTGTAGTAACCATGAGTGGGGTACACTATCAAAAGCTTTTTGGTAATCAATGTATGTGTAGTGTAGCGACCTTTGTTTAGTTTTACCTTGATATGTCACCTCTGTATCTATTATCAGTTGCTCTTTACATCCTCGTGCTCCTTTGCAACAGACTTTCTGTTCTTCATTTATAATTTTGTTCTGTGTTGTATGTGTCATTAATTTCTGTGTAATGACTGAAGTTAATATTTTGTATATTGTTGGTAGGCATGTTATGGGGCGATATTTAGCTGGGTTTGCTCTGTCTGCTTGATCTTTAGGTTTCAGATAAGTTATTCCATGTGTAAGTGTATCAGGGAATGTGTATGGGTCTGCAATGTAACTGTTAAATAATTTAGTTAGATGTGAATGTGTTGAGGTGAACTTCTTTAGCCAGAAATTTGCTATTTTATCTTTTCCAGGGGCTTTCCAATTGTGAGTGGAATTAATTGCTTGCGTGACTTCATGTTGCAAAATTATCACTTCAAGCATTTGTGGTATCATCCTGTATGTGTCTGTTTCTGCTTGTATCCACCGTGCATGCCTGTTATGTTGTACTGGGTTTGACCATATGTTGCTCCAAAAGTGTTCCATGTCTGTTATGTTTGGTGGATTGTCTATTTTAATGTGTGTGTTATCTATTGTCTGGTAAAATTTCTTTTGGTTTGTGTTGAATGTTTGGTTTTGTTTCCTTCTATTTTCACTTATTTTGTATCTTCTAAGTCGTTTGGCCAATGCTTGTAATTTCTGCTTCTTTTCATCTAATTGCTCTATCGCTTCTTGTTGTGAGATTTTACCTAACCTTTTTCGTTTTTTTCTGACATTTCATTTCTTATAAATTGTGTTAGCTGTCCGATGTCTTTTCTCAGTTTTTCTATTCTGATCTGTAGTCTGTGTTGCCATGCTGGTTTTGTGGGTTTCTTCTGTGTGTTGGTTGGTTCTGATCTCTGCCTAGTGTGTATATTTAGTGTAGTGAGTGCTTATTCTTATTATTATTAATTTTTGTGGCACAATAGGCCGGCCGGGGTCGCCGAGTGGTTCTAGGCGCTTCAGTCTGGAACCGCGCGACCGCTACGGCCGCAGTTTGGAATCCTGCCTCGGGCATGGATGTGTGCGCTGTTCTTAGGTTAGTTAGGTTTCAGTAGGTCTAAGTTCTATGGGACTGATGACCTCATATGTTGAGTCCCATAGTGCTCAGAGCCATTTGAACCATATTTTTTTTTTTTGCACAATAAATTAAAACATTTTGTTAATGAACAATGCTTAATTGGCCCCCATTGTCCAGCCATTCCTAATGTGTTAAGCCGAGCACAAGCAGCATATACAAAACAGTTGCGGTAAGTCGCTGAAAGACAGTGACGTAACTGACCAAGGCAGCCACCGCCACTTGCACGTGACTGTACAGAAGTTCAACGGCAACCAGGATTCAGTTTCAGATGACGTCTCGAGACGGAAACGGTAAATACTTAACTGTCGGTCGGGACGGAAAACATGGGTCGAAGGAAGAAGCGACGGGTTGGCTGATGAACTTCACCTACGTTAAACGCAACCTAGGCATGGAAGTATAACCCACCAAAATACATGCAGCAAGATTTGCCCTCGTAAGACGCATACCCCTGCGGGCTCCAAATGATTCATGAAAGTGACTTGGCGATTTCGTGCACAGAGTACCAAGCAAAAAAAAATTTAAATAAAATAAAAAGTAAAATAAAATAACATAAAAATGAAATAAAAAAATTAATATCATGAATGATGACGTATTGAACATAAAAGAAATTTACAAAATCCAAATGATTTGAAACATACAGTCAAATCACAACTCTATGAAAGCCTTCACATGAAAGCTATTATGTTTTTAAACGAGCGATACGCTCCTCAAATCGCCTGACCAGACACAGAAACAAGGAAGAAGAAGAAGAAGAAGAAGAAGAACAACAACAACAACAACAACAACAACAACAAGAGGAGGAGGAGGAGGCCGAACCGAGTCCGATATAGAAGGAGCAAGACACAAACACACACAGGAACCGAACCACTCACAATTATCACGCTCACGGCGGAGAGCAAGATCAGTCTTCACGAATGCCGCATGATCTCGCCGCCCTGCGGCGACAAATAGTGGAATAGCTTGGAGCCGCCCGGTGATGTGTGGATGACGACGACCCACCGCCCGCCTCCAAATCTAGTCGACCAAAGATATAATGTGAGCACTCCATTTCCAATGCGTGTCTCTCGTGTCCAGAAGGTGATCAGCTAGACAAACTTGAAAGTCACACGGGTAGCAGAACAAACAGCCAGCCCGTTGTCCCGCAGAGCTTCTCTGTCAGTGCTCCTTCACTCACTGCCTCTCTCGGAAAAACGGCCTCAGCCCCACTCACGGCAAACGTGCCACGCCCCCTTCACGTCATAGGTCGTCATGCAGCAGACGTGGAGCGAGTTATGGACCATACAACTTTTCAGAGACTATTTGGTGCACACTACATGATGCTGTTTCCTAGTGGTTGTCTCTCCAGAATTCAGTACCACAGTAGTGTCATGATACAATGTTTTCTTATGGTTCTCAGAAATGACTGTGATGTACTAAGCGTCCAGTGGGTTTCCCTTTTCTGTTGTACCTAGCAGAGTAGTGAACTGGCTGAGACACCAGACTCGTAACAGGCAAGTTTAGGATTAAAGTTCCTGGTTGCCCTTTCTGTTTTAGGATTCCCCTGAACCACATCAGGCTAACACTGGAACGGACATTTTACCAAGGACATGGCTCAGTCTCTGTCCAAACGGAGTCGGAATGGATGTTGAATTCACCTTTCTCCTATGCTGCATACTAGGTATGGCTCTTCTGACTGTAGTGCTGTTACACTTGATGGAACTGCAATGCAGACTAGTGTTGAAAACTTAAGGACGAAACTAATTTCCGAATGGTGTGTTACTGCCAAGTAACATAGCTAGATGAAACTTGGACCAGACAGGGAAAGAACTATTACACTATAGTACAGAACGAATGCCACAATATCCGACTATTGCTTAACTTTGTAACAGGCAACGCTGTTGTAAGGACCACGATGGGCCAATGTTTCTGCTTGTTACTCTCCCTAGAGAGATTTCTGCGCGTGGAAAACTGAACTAAATACGCAACGAGACTAACGGAAACGACACTTTTGTTCGAAGACAATAATTTCACTGATGCGACCGCCATTTATGACTGCTCCCCGAATACTACAAAAGGCGGTATGTGGTTATCAATAGAGTGTGCGAGAGTCATGGGCGGCAACGAACGTTGTACAATGTGCTTCCATGCTGGTCATAAAAATGGTAAGGGTTCTTGTGGTTGGAAGTTCAGTTTCTCCGTCAGCACGCTTCACAGCTGTAAGATGGTCGTTGGTACTTGTGGACGCGCTGCAGTGAGTCAACACAACGCATCCCAGAAGTGCTTGATGAGATTTAAGTGGCGAGGAAGGGCAATCCAGTTCATTCGTCGAATATCCTCCCTGTCAAGAGTTCCTGAAGGTGCACTCTTAAATGCGGTCGCGCGTTGTTATCCATAAAAAAATGTAATTTGGGGCATTCTTGAGTTTTGTAGTTAATCATTTTTTAAAGAGATTGTTTTATCGATAATCAGTAACTGTTCTTAAATAGTTTTATCTAACTCGATGTTTTTGTCTTAATATGTGAAGATCCTGTTCACCTACTTGGTAAAGGTATTTACCTAATTCGTAAAATCACCTGGGGAAGGAGTACAGGCCGGCCGAGGTGGCCGAGCGGTTCTAGGCGCTACAGTCTGGAACCGCGCGACCGCTACAGTCGCACGTTCGAATCCTGCCTCGGGCATGGATGTGTGTGATGTCCTTAGGTTAGTTTGGTTTAAGTAGTTCTAAGTTCTAGGGGACAGATGACCTCAGAAGTTAAATCCCATAGTGCTCAGAGCCATTTGAAGGAGTACAGTGTCACAACAACGTTGACCGGTGAGCCTTCCGTATTCAACGACTGGGAGCTTATTAGACAAACTATACATCACGCCACCCCACACCATAACACCTGGACCACTAAAACGGTCTTGTTCGACAGTGCTGGATATAATCTCGTACGGCCAGAGATGAGAATACGTAGTACATCCGAGAACATTGACACTCGTTCTGTAGTGTATCACCCCCTCTTACTTGACATCTCCCTTACAACAAACACTCTTCTCGCTCAACCCTCCTACAATTCGCTTGTTCCCACTGCCACTTTAATTCTCATTCCTCCTATTACTCCCTTTTAATTCCCCTATGCCAAAGCGTCCTTTCTCCGTAACCTTCTCACCCACTCTCTCTGTTACTCTCTTGCTCTGCCTGTGGAAGTCCCTGTAATTCGTAAGCCTGGTCCCATTTCTCTCTCCCCCGATTATCCTTTTTTTGCTTTCCCCCCTTTCTCTAGGGCCACCTTCCCCTCCCCTCCCCCCCTGTCTCTCTCTCTCTCTCTCTCTCTCTCTCTCTCTCTCTCTCTCTCTCTCTCTCTCTCTTTCGCTGTCTCTCTAACTCCTTTCCTCCCTCTCCATACCCCTCCCTCTATGTTTTACTTCATCCATTCCTTATCCGTTCCCCTCTCTGCCACCACTCTCCCACTATCTCTCTATTCTATGGACCTTTCCCTGTCATGTTCTCCTTTCTCTTCCTTTTATAGAGCAAGCAAATTGTTACAACTAACATTGATTACTATCTTTCTTTCTAGCTATCTCTACATTTCTTTCCTCATTAGGGATTTAAGAAAAATTTCCTGACAAAATCCACATACTACAAGTTTTGATAGGTTACATTTAGTTAACAGACATGTTGAAGGTTTATGAATGTCGAAGGTTTGGGAATGCAGAGAAGTTTGGACTTTTATTACTGATTTCTAAGCACAGTATGCGATTCTTCCCTCCTATAGGACAGCTGAAACCAAGACCGGGTCGTCGATGGCCTGCCTGAGTTCTCCTGACGTAATAAAACTAAGCGACCGGCGCTCCTCCGCAGGATCGGTCCGTGCTGCCTCTCGAGAGAAACAGGGCGGAAGGAGCCGGTCGAGGCAGTGATCCAGCGGGGCCATCAAGCCGACAGTGGAGCACTCCACTTAAACGGTCTGAGCCGCGCACCGCCGCGCATCGGCGCGCCAGGACATCCGCCCCTGGCGGCACTTCCGCCGGCCCCCAGATGCGGCCGCCGAGTGCTCGCGGGGTCTTTGGTGCGCCCCGCGCCCTCGTAAAGCGCGCCCATCCCGCCTAACGGTATCGACTTACAGTTATCGCTTCATTTTCCCTGAAATGGACTCAGCAGTTAAAAGTGATTTACGACCCATAGGTCTGCGAAAACGAAGCACTTGCCAGTAGCAGTAGACTGTCAAAACCAATCATTAAGACGTTCTGATGTCTGCTCAGAAATAATACTGTCATATATTTACGCTTTACGGAGCTTCTGTTGACGATCTTTATTTGGACGAGATAGCGCAGGGAAGTAATGCACGATATTCGTGATTGAAAATTGCTCTTCGTAGAACGCTTCCTATCGTGATTGTGCCCTAGGCACCAGTCATCTCTAGTTCTTGCACGTGTAGTAGCCTCCAGCTTTATCACTATGCTTATCAACAACCTACTGATAGAAGTTACGAGACATTACAGAGCTACGAAAGAGGCGTACACTAAAAAAAACGGATACATTCAATGAAACCCTCAGATATAAAGACATGAAACTCAATTAATTAAGCTTGACAAGCTTATTGTACAGGCAGCCACTGCCACAAGAGAAAATCAGACACATGAAGTGCTGAAATACGAGGGCTATTCCGAAAGTAAGGTCCTATCGGTCACGAAATGGAAACGACTATGAAAATCCGATAAAGCTTTGCACAGATGTGTTGGGTAGTGTCTCTAGTATAACCCCAGTTAGCATCACGTCGCTCTTCTCATTTCTGAGCTCGCAGTGAGTGCGTAAAGATGTCTAGAAAATAGTGTCTGCCGCCAAGTACGGGGGCCTGGTGAGAAATTTCCCCTGAAGCTATGCAGCTAACATTACATAACTGTCGTGCTGTTTCGTCTTCAAGACAATTCTCAGCCGCATTCTGCAGGGGCAATGATGATGCTCCTGCATCGTTTTCAAATGGAAATGTGAGATTACCCACAATACAGCCCGTAATTGTCTCCCTCTGAGTTTCAGCTCAGGTCACATGAACCGCTGGTTATGAAGACAACATTTCGGCACAAGACAACGAGCCGTAGGCCAGCGTAGAGAATTGGCGGAGAGCACTGGCGGCTGCCTTCTATAGCGAGGGTATGGGAAAGTTGGTACAACGCTACGATACACGTCTAAGTCGGGTCGGCGACTATGGAGATAAGTAGCTGCAAGGTGTATCTAACTGTTGCAAATAAAACATTTTTGATTTTTACCGTGGTTTCCATTTCGCGACCTATCGGACCTTACTTTCGGAATAGCCCTCGTATAAGGGGTGATCAAAATATTTTGGCGGACATTGCAACAGCATACATGCAACGTAGCACGACTCTGATGCTGATACGTAAGTACCGACAGGACCAACATGCTCCTATATATATTCCGATATACATCCATCGGAGAATGAAGAGCGTCTATGAGGTAGCATGTCTGTCGAAAACAGTTCTGGAGTGGTGCGCCAAATTCCATGACGGTCTCGATTCGAGAAAAGATCGGTGTGGGAGGTTACCCTCATCCATTGCGGGCTAACTCAAGTGGGAGATACTCCACCACCCACCCTACAATCCTGATGTCTCCACAAGTCAATATCAGGCATTCGATTCCTCAAAAAAGCCTTGAGAAGTCGCCTATTACTGTCGCTCGCGGATGTGCAGTAGGCAGTCATGGACGCTTTCACGCAGCAGGCACGGTGTTTTACCAAAAGGGTGTTTTCAAACTGATGCTTCGGTGCAATAGCAACCTCAGTACTGATGGAAGATTTCTCTAGATTGGAATACTGATTGTGTACTTTAAGGCCTTCGAACTGAAAATTTTTGATCAAGCTTTATATACTACACTACTGGCCATTAAAATTGCTACACCAAGAAGAAATGCAGATGATAAACGGGTATTCATTGGACAAATATATTATACTAGAACAGACATGTGATTACATTTTCACGCAATTTGGGTGCATAGATCCTGAGAAATCAGTACCCAGAACCACCACCTCTGGCCGTAATAACGGCCTTGATACGCCTGGGCATTGAGTCAAACAGAGCTTGGATGACGTGTACAGGTAGAGCTACCCATACAGTTTCAACACGATACCACAGTTCATCAAGAGTATTGACTGGCGTATTGGACGAGCCAGTTGCTCGGCCACCTTTGACCAGATGTTTTCAATTGGTGAGAGATAAGGAGAATGTGCTGGCCAGGGCAGCAGTCGAACATTTTCTGTATCCAGAAAGGCCCGTACAGTACCTGCAACATGCGGTCGTGCATTATCCTACTTAAATGTAGGGTTTCGCAGGGATCGAATGAAGGGTAGAGCCACGGGTCGGGACACATCTGAAACGTAACGTCCACTGTTCAAAGTGCCGTCAATGCGAACAAGAGGTGACCGAGACGTGTAACCAATGGAACACCATACTATCACGCCGGGTGATACGCCTGTATGGCGATGACGAATACACGCTTCCAATGTGCGTTCACCGCGATGTCGCCAAACACGGATGCGACCATCATGATGCTGTAAACAGAACCTGGATTCATCCGAAAAAAAAGGCGCTTTGCCATTCGTGCACCCAGGTTCGTCGTTGAGTACACCATCGCAGGCGCTCCTGTCTGTGATGCAGCGTCAAGGGTAACCGCAGCCATGGTCTCCCAGCTGATAGTCCATGCTGCTGCAAACGTCGTCGAGCTGTTCGTGCAGATGGTTGTTGTCTTGGAAACGTCCCCACCTGTTGACTCAGTGATCGAGACGTGGCTAAACGATCCGTTACAGCCATGTGGATAAGATGCCTGTCATCTCGATTGCTAGTGAAACGAGGCCGTTGGGATCCAGCACGGCGTTCCGTATTACCCTCCTGAACCCACCGATTCCATATTCCGCTAACAGTCATTGGATCTCGACCGACGTGAGCAGCAATGTCGCGATTCGATAAACTGCAATCGCGATAGGCTACAATCCGACCTTTATCAAAGCCGGAAAGTGATGGTACGCATTTCTCCTCCTTACACGACCCATCACAACAACGTTTCACTAGGCAACGCCGGTCAACTGCTGTTTGTGTATGAGAAATCGGTTGGAAACTTTCCTCATGTCAGCACGTTGTAGGTGTCGCCACCGACGCCAACCTTGTGTAAATGCTCTGAAAAGCTGATTATTTGCATATCACAGCATCTTCTTCCTGTCGGTTAAATTTCGCGTCTGTAGCACGTCATCTTCGTGGTGTAGCAATTTTAATGGCCAGTAGTGTACAAAATAAAGGGAGACAGGTAAGGATTCCATCAAACAATACTATTGTGGCAGCAGAATTTTCAGTATTACCTGAGAGGCAGAATCGCTACTGTTATTCGGTTGCAATCTAGCTTTTTAGCTATTACCGTAATACGAAGGCTATCCAGAAAGTAAGTTCCGATCGTCCGCGAAATGAGCACTACTGTAAAAATCAAAAATGTTTTATTTGCAAAAGCTAGCCACAACTCCCAGCTATATCTAAATAATAGTCGCTCCCACTTAGACATCTCTAGTGGCGTTGTACCTATTTTCAATACCTTTGTCATAGAAGGCAGCCGGCAGTGCTTTCCGCTAATTCTCTACGCAGGTCTACAGCTCGTTGTCTGTGCCAAAATGTTGACTTCATAGACAACGGTTCGTGCGAGCAGAGATGAAACTCAGGGGGTCAGCTGCGGTCTGTATTGTGGGTGGTCAAACACTTCGCACTGGAATCGCTGTAAGAGGCTCTTCATTGCCTCTGCAGAGCGCAGCTGAGAACGGCGTGTCAGTTGTGTTACGTGGGTTGCATAGCTTCAGGCGAAATTTCTCATCAGGCCCTCGTACTTGGCGGGAGACCCTATTTTCTAGGTACATTTACGTGCTCACTGTGCGCTCAGAACTGAAAAGAGCGATGTGACGCGATCGACGGGCGTTTTACAGACACTGCCCAACACATCTGTGCAAAGCTCCATCGGATTTTTGGAGTGGCTTCCATTTCGCGACCGATCTGAACTCATTTTCTGGATAGTCCTCGTATTTACTCTCCAAGTTCTTGTGACAAGCTTAAATGCTTTGCTCGTTGGCAGCTAGCAGTCTTCCATAAATTTCTAAGACTTCAGACCTCGGTTGTATGGCTACAACATGGTGCAGCCCTTGGTCGTGCTGCTACAAAATGTTGCGTAAACTGTTTTCCCATGTGGCTGGAGGCTGACTGCACCTCTCATTGAAAGGCATGCACATTTCTTCATTGCTGCTCGCTTTAGACGCTATATAAGACCTCAGATGTCAAGTTAATCAGTCAGAAGATGAAAATGACACAATTTTTATTTCCATCTCAACTGTCTCTTTTGGAGCAGTACTGGAAGTGTTGCTCTGAGTTTTTAAACCACCAGGCACTAATATATCCCAACATTAGACTTAAATTTGCAGGTTAATCACTGTGTGAAAGTGTTCAGGCCCCTACAAAGGTTTGGTTTTTAACGGAAATTGTCGTTCTGACGATAACTAGTAGCTTTTTAATACAATAAAGTGTCGAAAATTAGGAAAGGTTAACTCTGTATCTTGCAATGCCACAACACTGTGTCAGTTATGTATTTTTTTTTTCTTCTTAAATCTCTTAGATATAGAGTAATGTATTTAGATTTTTTTCTCCTGTGCATTTTTTGTGAAACGCACTTGATTCAAAAATTACATGCTTATTATGTTAATTCGTAAATACTGTAATCCCAGGACAAAGAGAAATGTAAAGGTTATGGCTGGTATGTCTTGCTAACAATGAATTCGAAATTTGCATGCGAAGGTTGAAAGATCTGTACATCATCTTGTTCATTACAGAACTGTTACCTCTCTTTCACTGCATACAGATTTACTGTAAATGATTGAATAAGATGATGAGACGGTTTATGGATTTTAAAAACAGTTGTGTAAAGAATTGTGACTTAATGTAAATTTGCAGCTTTGCCTACTAGGGCTTTGTAAAATTAAATGTCGTACCGGAACTTGATTAAAAAACATCTCACGGATTGCTCACAGCTTGGGAAGCTGGTTCCCCTAACCAACACATACATTTTTGTGAAAGAACAGAGATCATTTTGGGTAGGTTAAGCTTTATGTAAAGTAAAATTTTTGGAATAATCAACTTGTTACAAGACCATCATTTTTGTATAAAGTCAATGTTATTCACGATTTTGAAAGTCAAGCTATAAAGCAATTCTTTGCTATAAAATAGTTTCAGAACATCATTTGTAAAACGACAGCATCCAAAATTATCCCCGTGTGAGAAATAGGATGTTTCTTGTGTCCGCATTGTTCGTGGTGGTACACATACTTTTGAATACAGTTTTTAGTTTACGGTACCGTTTTAATTTAGACTTGTTGCGACGCTGCTTGCTGTGCTCCACTTTCACAAAAAAATTTTACTGTACCGAGGTAAGTGCAAGAATAATTTAGGGCAGTAGTTTTACAGTGTCAGCTAACAGGGTGATATGTTCACGTATTAGAACGTTTTCGCGTTCTGTGTCCGTTTCGCAAGCTAGCTACGTAATTCAACAGTTGACTTCATTAAAGTAATTTGCATTATTTATTCAGACAGAATGTAGTAGTTCATTTGTGTTTAATATGTATTGGTTATATTTGGCGTATATTTGAGAAGTTGAAAACTGTCCACTGTGACGTCAGGCAAAACACCACTTTTCGCTCGACGGCGCAACACAACACAGGGCTTAAATAATCACATTTTCCTGTAATTAGTTACGTGCGCTTTGACTTACACTTCACACACACACACACACACACACACACACACACACACACACACACACACAGAGAGAGAGAGAAAGAGAGAGAGAGAGAGAGAGAGAGAGAGAGAGAGAGAGAGAGATAATTAATAAAGAAGAAAAGTTACAAGTTGCTCACGACGGATACAAAGGGAGAATTCAGCCACTGTATGTGTCATTCGTCGTAGGTTTGCGCCACGAAACAGGCAAGCAGGCGCGTAAATTATGTACTGCCCTCCTGTGCCTCTGTGAGGTGCAACTAAACAACATACGTTTTGTCGCAGGTATGACACCCGTAGGTTGCAGTGCGAAAGAGGCAAATTTGAAAAGCATTTATAGCGCTGTGAAATACACTACCGGCCATTGAAATTGCTACACTAAGAAGAAATGCAGATGATAAACGGGTATTCATTGAACAAATATATTATACTAGAACAGACATGTGATTACATTTTCACGCAATTTGGGTGCATAGATCCTGAGAAATCAGTACCCAGAACCACCACCTCTGGCCGTAATAACGGCCTTGATACGCCTGGGCATTGAGTCAAACAGAGCTTGGATGACATGTACAGGTAGAGCTACCCATACAGTTTCAACACGATACCACAGTCCATCAAGAGTCTTGACTGGCGTATTGGACGAGCCAGTTGCTCGGCCACCTTTGACCAGACGTTTTCAGTTGGTGGGAGATCTGGAGAATGTGCTGGCCAGGGCGCAGTCGAACATTTTCTGTATCCAGAAAGGCCCGTACAGGACCTGCAATATGCGTTCGTGCATTATCCTGCTGAAATATATAGTTTCACAGGGATCGAATGAAGGGAAGAGCTACGGGTCGTAACACATCTGAAATGTAACGTCCACTGTTCTAAGTGCCGTCAATGCGAACAAGTGGTGACCGAGAAGTGTAACCAATGGCACCCCATACCATCACGCCGGGTGATACGCCAGTATCACGATTCCAGTGTGCGTTCACCGCGATGTCGCCAAACATGGAAGCCACCATCATGATGCTGTAAACAGAACCTGGATTCATCCGAAAAAGTGACATTTTGCCATTCGTGAACCCAGGTTCGTCATTGAGTACACCATCGCAGGCGCTCCTGTCTGTGATGCAGCGTCAAGGGTAACCGCAGCCATGGTCTCCGAGCTGATAGTCCATGCTGCTGCAAACGTTGTCGAGCTGTTCATGCAGATGGTTGCTGTCTTGCAAACGTCCCCATCTGTTGACTCGGGGATCGAGACGTGGCTGCACGATCCGTTACAGTCATGCGGATAAGATGCCTGTCATCTCGACTGCTAGTGATACGAGGCCGTTGGGATCCAGCACGGCGTTCCGTATTACCCCCCTGAACCCACCGATTCCATATTTTGCTAACAGTCATTGGATCTCGACCAACGCGAGCAGCAATGTCGCGATACGATAAACCGCGTTCGCGATAGGCTACAATCCGACCTTTATCAAAGTCGGAAACGTGATGGTACGCATTTCTCCTCCTTACACGAGCCATCACAACAACGTTTCACTAGGCAACGCCGGTCAACTGCTGTTTGTGTATGAGAAATCGGTTGGAAACTTTCCTCATGTCAGCACGTTGTAGGTGTCGCCACCGGCACCAACCTTGTGTGAATGCTCGGAAAAGCTAATCATTTGCATATCACAGCATCTCCTTCCTGTCGGTTAAATTTCGCGTCTGTAGCATGTTATCTTCGTGGTGTAGCAATTTGAATGACCAGTAGTGTATTAATGAGCTGTCGCGAACTTCGGAGATCGAGCATCTCTCGACCGTTGTTGCTACCGACTAACCTCTCCACAGGATAAGGAGACTGTAAGATTGATGCTTAGAGTGATAAGTAATTTAACTTGTTAATCCCATTGACTGTCTTGAGAACATTAATTTTACTAGAATATAGCGTTTTTATGAGTGTAATTTGTGTATGATAAACTACATTTTTTTCACCTGCGTAATTTTACCTGGAATAGATTCCCGATTCCAAGATACCTACTGGAATGACCGAGCATCGAAAATATGTAACAATTTGACAGAATTCTATCAGATGGTGTTCCTTTCAAAACCCCTGAATAAATCTAAACTAACTAACAAGTAGTTTTGACAGTAAAAGGCCTTCAGCAAGTATTATTTGACTTGCAAATAATCATTTTATTTTATTTGTATGCTGGCAGTACACAAAGTTTGAACGAAATTAAATCATATTTCTACGACTATATTACTAGTGTGTTGGTCGCTTAGTCTGCATTTTTCAAAGTTGTTTCTATAGTTACTAGACCTATTTCATAATGGGCATTCAGAAGTTTGATGTTTTCACTATTTTGATCTGATCAGTTAAACTAAAATAAATTTGTGGAAGTTTCAAGTTGCTGTGACATCTATCTACTGTCGAGTTCAAAGTAATTCCAATGGTAAAGTTATCATAGTACGTGTTATAGTACTGAGAATGTTCTGTTTACATTATCGAGAAAAACTATACAGGCATTCCAGTTTTAGTAACAGCAAGGACTATTTAAATGAGCAAGCGTGATACAAAATTATGTAATCGAGTTGCACATGCAGTTTATGTTACATACACCATTGTGGTAATCAATTGATATTGCAGTAAAGTTTTTTCAGTTGGACTGGATGACGATCGTATTATAACAAAATTACACAGTTCATTACGAACAACTAAACTCTTCATCCGCTGTATATATTTACTTCCGTGAAAGATTAGCACCAATTTTAATATTTTTATACATTAATGATGCATATCTAAAAATTCGTAGTTGAGTGAGTTTTTGTTAAATTTTTGGCAGTGAGATGTACGTTTCTCCCTATTTCGATTCGGTAGCATCTCAACCGATACCTTTGTTACCGATATAAGAAGGTACGTGACCACCCGGTCAAGTGGTTTAGCCTGTCGGGCTGTGGGGACGTTTGAATGTAAATACACTTTTCTGAGTCGTCAGTCAGTTGTCGTTCTCCAATTAACAGGCTATTTCTCCAAATAATGCTTTAACCTTCTCCCCGTTTTGAGAGGAACCGAAACTCTTCAGCGTGTTTTTGCTTAGTCTATTACAGGTCTCTGAGTACGATGTTTCAGTGATCCACGCTCCCCATTCAGAGTGTATAGAACGGCATCCATCTTTCGATGTGGATAAATACGACACAATGCCCAGCGCACAGAAAAAGTAAGTAAAACGAGAAGATTTTTCTTTGTCTTGCAGTGAGTTTGTGTGTTCAAACATACTTTAGTTCATTCTGATTTAGATTCTCCGTGATTTCCACCGACAGATTAAGGAAAATGCCGAAATTGTTCCCTTGAGGCGATCACGATCGATGTTCTTCCCTATCCTGGCCATTAGCACAGAGTACGAACGAATTCGGTACCGATAAACGTTTAATATTTCTACAAGCTTTACCACACCATCTGACATTGTGAGACGAAATACATTGTGGCATGCCACATAAACAAATCGAACTGTATGTAAGCTACTTACGATATCAAACTAACTATCTGAGAATTATATGTATTTCCAGATCAAATGTGCTGCTATTTAATGTTCCTCCACTTGCGCCTATCTGCAGCCACGTGGTCTATCGAGTACCTTTACAGTACCAGGAGATAAATGTAGGAATAGTGACAGGAACTTCGGCAACGGTGGAATCTCTCGGCAGTCAGTCGCAAATGCTGTTTCTTCAAATTTTCTCAATACTGTGGAAGGATTCAGTTATTTCGCACCCTCTTTCAAGATTTTTTTATCCCTGACTTACTTCTGCTATGCAGTATTTCTGTCAGGCACATTTCTTCCTGTCACATGACGACGTTTGGATGAGGATATCATTTTCCTTTATTGTTCCATATTTTTTACGAGAACCAGGAACCTCATTCCTTTTCATATACCAGCTATCAGTATAGTCACCTACGTGAGACGAGAACGTAGTGACATAGCTTCAAGTTAGCGAACGTTGCTTACTTTCTTTTTCTCTGGGAGCCCAGGGATCGTTCGTTGGCTTTCTTTATGGCTGCCTGGAGGAATCAAGTCCCAACGGCAGAAGCCACCCTTCCCGCCGTTTTTGTAATCGAGTCTATTGATTGTCCCTGTAGAATCCGGAGCAGATTCTTCTAGAACCTGCTGGAAGTTTTCTCTGTTCAGAAAGAGCGTAAGTTCAATGGCCGCCCGCACTTTTTCAGCCCCTGGTTAGCGTAGCAGACCACGCTCTTTAACAGGAGCCGTTCTCATTGGTCAATGGCCGCCTCTCAACAAAGAATATACTCTGAGAACGTCGTCTGGAGGAAAGGTTGTGAAATTTTGTCGTGAGAGACATTCGGATACCGGCAGCCGGTACGTATCCACGTACCTGATGGAGTGTGGAGTTAGATGATAAGTCGGACTGAGATTTTGTAAATTAAGTCGCGTTCAAACTTGGTTGTATCAGGCCGTCAGATGTATGGAGTGATTGATTCTACGCGTGAAGTTTAATTCCTTAGTGTGGAACTTACAAGGAACCTCTTGAGTCCGAGGTCGCAAGTTCAGTCTTCATTAAGGCTTAATTGAAAGTGTTGTGTTAACAATTTACGACAGGAAAATTATTAGCTGCTAATGAGTCACCATGTGTGTGAGGAGGGCGACAGAAAATGAGTGTCCGGGAGGTTTAGACATCAACCTTTTATGAGTTTTATGTAGCACACTTCACAAAATTGACATCATCGACATTCAAGAAATGTTCGAAACAAACCATTAACTTGCACCATGAACATCGAATGAAAAATGGCGTGCCACAGTAGCATACAACCGGATGCGAAGCAGTCTGTCGAGGAGATTATCGTGAAACTGGTTATCTTTTAAGGCGTAGCTGCTGATAGTGCGATAATATGTTTAGCAGGCACGGAATAAACAAAGACCCAGCGGATGAATTTATCCAGTGGATCCCGGAGGTATGAATTGCAATGTCATAGACTTTTCAGGAGGGATAGTTGGCTCCAAAGCAATATGATTTTTATACGCAGACCATGAATCAATCGAAAGCAAGTCACTTTGACCAGCCAGTGGCCGAAGTCAGTGCTCATATCATAGTTTTAGATCTCTTACGTCCGTTTTCCCTCTCTCGCTTGCTGTGACTAAATCTAAATATTCCCTTGTAAGATTAAGCACACGATAAAGCGCTGGGCGGAGCGACAACCTTCATGTGCTGATTTCCATCCAGCACTTCTCGATAACCTATGTGGACAGTTCCAATTATGAATCTGGTGACACATTTCGTCTGACACGTACAAATTTATATCTAAACGATAAGGACCTGCGCTGGCTTGAAGTTCTCTCTCTCTCTCTCTCTCTCTCTCTCTCTCTCTCTCTCTCTGTGTGTGTGTGTTGTGTGTGTGTGTGTGTGTGTGTGTGTGTGTGTGTGTGTGTCTTTTAAGTCATCAGTCTTCTGCCTGGTTTGATGCGACCGACCACGATTTCCCCTCCTGTGCCAACCTCTTCATTTCAGGATAGCACTTGCAACCTACGTCCTAAATTATCTGCTGGATGCATACCAATCTTTGTCTCCCTCTACAGTTTTGCCCTCTACAGCTCCCTCTAGTACAGTGGAAGTCATTCCCTGATGTCTTAACAAACAGAAGTCTTATCATCCTGTCCCTTCTCCTTGTCAGTGTTTTCGACTTAGTCTTTTCTCCTCCGATTCTGTGCGGAGCCTCTTCATTCCTTACCTTATCAGTCCACCTCATTTTCAATATTCGTCTGTAACACCACACTTAAAATGCTTTGATTCTCTTCTGATCAGGTTTTCTCAGAGTCCATGTTTCACTACCATACAAAGCTGTGCTCCACAGTTACATTCTCAGAAATTTCTTCCTCAAATTAAGGAATATGTCTGATACTAGTAGGCTTCTCTTGGCCAGGAATTCCCTTCCTTCCAGTGCCAATCTGCTTTTGATGCGCTCCTTGCTCCGTCCGTCATTGGTTATTTTGCTGTCTAGGTAGTAAAATTCCTTAGCTTCATCCGCTTCGAGACACCCAGTCCTGATGTTAAGTTTCTCTCTGTTCTCATTTCTGCTACTTCTCATTACTTTTTTCTTTCTTCGATTTTTCACAGTCCATATTCTGTACTCATTAGACTTTTCATTCCATAAAGATCTTGAAGTTCTAGTGGAGTTTATGCACTAGAAGTCTATCATTTGTTGAGGCGCAATAATCCGCCAATTAAGACAGCCATGTTCCAAAGCAGTATAATATGTGATAGTCAAAATGTTACATGGTTGTGACTGCTAGACAGGTCGCTGTGCCCTTATGAGCCTAAAATTCTACACCGAGTTTGGTGGCCGTTATCGATATTCCGGGAACAATATCAACTGCGTGACTTGTGGTTGAGTTTCCAGTTTCTTGTACTTTAATTTCAAATCCATCACCAATGTGTATAGACCCTGTACAAGGACAACATAGGGACGTCACTCCCCTGAAGTGGAATTGGTTTGTTTCCCATTCGTAACCGTGCATCCTTGCGTTTAACAATTTTTTTATTTAGAATTTCAGTCTGTTGTAGTTCAGTCCATCCGTGGGTCTGTATCATGTCCCCATTTAATAGGCGAGGACTTAGAGCAAGTTTCCGCTGCCCTGGTCGGACACGGGTCTGGCGACATTTCGTAGTCACGGACCAACGGACCGACCGACCGACAGACAGACGGGTGTGCGGGTGTTAGAAAAGGCCAAGCCATCTCATGTCGGTCTGCTGAAGGTTCGAGGCCGGAGTTGTAAAACAATAATAACTTTATTGCATGTATCTTACTTTCTCAAATACATCTGGCTTTATTCTAATTGCTGTTAACATTTACGTTCGAAGCTTCATACTGTATTCTGAGTAAATGTATTGCAACAATAATATTTTATTATTATACACATATAATTGATTCCTACATTATATGAGAAGAATTACCACTACAGTCGTGTCTTGAGAATGCCTTTACTGCCACACACGACTACTTTCGGCGGCACATTACCGCCATTCTCAGGTCTCGCCACTGCCAAAAGAGTATTAGAATTCCTTAGCGCACTAGACACCTTGAGACTCCTGAGGAAAGCTAGCCCACGTTTACTGGTAAAAAGGACTACACAATAAATGCGCCAAGGAATTCTAATACTCTTTTGGCAGTGGTGGGGTCTGAGGCTGGCGGAAATGTGTCGCTGAAAATAGTCGTGTCAGACAATGAAGACATTCTCAACACACAGCTGTGGTGGTACTTTTTCTCATATATATCATCAGCTGAAGTCCCTCGTCCATGCAATAGGGTGGACATCTATAAATGGATACCTACATTGTTATATACGTTGCAGATAGAACCTGCTTGGCTTTTTTACTTGGCCGCGTTTATCAGTAAAACTAAGTTTACCTTATTCTTCAGAGTTTCTCCTTTTCCTGTCGCCAAATTTCGCAATACCTGGATAAAATTATCTTTCACTGTCTCAATATCTTCTACTGTCTTTCAACAGCAGTACTATATCCCATTAGTTCACAGAGACCGGCAAAGAAACGACGGCCGGCCGGAGTGGCCGAGTGGTTCTAAGCGCTTCAGTCTGGAACCGCACGACCGCTACGGTCGCAGGTTCGAATCCTGCCTCGGGCATGGATGTGTGTGATGTCCTTAGGTTAGTTAGGTTTAAGTAGTTCTAAGTCCTACGGGACTGATGACCTCAGCTGTTAAGTCCCACAGTGCTCAGAGCCATTTGAACCAATTTTTTTAAATCATGAAGCACACAAGCATGCATTTCACTTTTGACATTGACATGCGAGATTTTTTTGGTCTGGGTGATCCCTTACAGCACCATTGCGAACTTTGGCGTTTTCTCTCTGGATCGTACTGAAAAAAAACAACTTTCATCACCAGTGATAACGCGGCTCAACAATTCTGAATTGATTTCCGTTTGCTCTAACAGATCAACTGGCACATTTGTCCCCGTTTCTCGCTGTTGTAGTGTGCGTTTTGGGGACCATTTTTGCACAAATCTTTCTCATACCAAGATCTTCAGTTATTATTAGACGAACCGTTTCTCGATTGATGTTTAGTTCTTCTGCAATCATTTTTACGCATAATCTTCGACCAGATCGTACGAGTTCACGCACCCTGGCCAAATTGAGATCCGTCCTTGAAGTTGATGGTCGTCCACTGCAGTCTTCGTCTTCATCATTCGTTCTGCCTTCACTAAACATTTTATGCCAGCGAAAAACTTGAGCTCTTGACATAACCTCCTCCCCAAAAGCCTGAAACTAACCATAAGTTGTCACATTTTCACCCAATGTAACGCAAAATGAAATGGCGTACCGTTGCGCAATATTATGCGGTTCCATTTCAGTGACGAGAGACACAAACGCATATTAACTTATTACAGCACAACTCAAGACTGAGCAGTTCCATCGATGTACCGCTTGGACTAAAAGCAGCTTATAAACCAAGGTCAAAGATATTGTGCCTACACAAGCCTTCAGGGTTGCCACATCTTGCAAAAAAATCAGTATGATTAGTTTATTGTCGCACCTTGTACGTGGTATAGGCGCTGCAGAGGGTAATGTTAGTAAAGGAGTTTGGAAGTGATGGCATCAACCAGCATTACAAGATAGAGGGAAGCTGGTTCCTCCTATTACCAAATGGCGCCTTTAAGCTAGATGTTTCGACCCAACTGCGGGAAAACCACAATCACCCAGTGGCGACGCGCTGATTGTCTGGAGATGGAGAGGGTGTTTGCAGCTGGACTGTTTCGGGAACAGGAAAACGGGATGGCAGTGGGAAGAGTAGACGGCGCGCGCGCGCGCGCGCACACACACACACACACACACACACACACACACACAAACGACGAGCCGGGCGCCAAGCACACTGGGCCGCGCGGCGCTTTTGCCGGTCGGCTGCGTGGGCATAAACAGTTTGTTACGCTAATCGCAGATTTAACATCGTTAGCCGCGCATGGACTGGGCGTGTGCCTAGGCGATAATGCTGCTTGTGCAGGCGCGCGCGCCTGCCGAAGCCACACACACACACACACACACACACACACACACACACACACACACACACTGGCCAGTACTCGCTTGGAAACATCGTGCGAAACGAACAACGCAGTACAAGAGAAATCATCTCTGTGCAAAATTAATAGAGGACTGAGACAGGGCTTTGAGCTACTCTCTCGAGATTCCCCATCCTATACACGACTGCAGTGCATAGTTCGATCTTTCTCATCGGCGACAGTAGTCTTTCCGTTTAGTTTCGCGAGAAATTATATTGTTTTATGTGATCTTGTCCTTGTAGCATCCCATCTTACTGTCAGAGCAGCTGTAAGGCAGCTACCGCTCTTTTTTTCTTTTCTCAGATCAAGATGAAAAACTCATCTTTCGTTTTCTGGACGCCGTTCAAGGAGGGCGCATTAAATATAGTTTGAAGCGCTACCCGCGGTATTCTGAAGTGCTACTTTACATCTGAATAAACAGTCGACTTCTTGACAGAGATACCAGTTTCCAAATTGTTTGTATGAAACTGAGAATTTTTTATTGCTGTAGGAAATTTTACAGGTGAATTTCTAGCATTTGAGTGTCAGTGTTGACATTTTTCTGGAGCAAAGCGAACAATCTGGTGACACCGTTTCGAAGTAAAAATAAATTTTACAATCAGAAAGCTAGGGAAAAAACGAATAGACGAGGTTAAAAGATACAAGATACACATATTGTAATAGACTTTCAGGCGTATGTCGTCACACACATTGCTGAAAATATGCTTATACGAGGAACCGATTATTGTTAGATGCAAAATAATGGTATTAGGACCTGCGAGATTATAACATATTATTCAATGGATGTGAAACGAGGACAGGCAAGCAAATAGGCCGCAGCCGCTTCGAAGGCACCCTCTCGACACTCAGCTACGTCGTTTTAGATCATCTCTGTATATAAATGGCCATGTCCTGACTGACTGACTGACTGACTGACTCATAATCGCCCAGCACAAACCGCTTAGGATATAAACTTGAAATTCTAATTTATGGTTCTTATACTGTAGGTGTGGTTTAAGAAGGGATTTCTCGAAATTCCAACCCTAAGGGGATGAAGTAGGGTATTAAGGTTTTTTTGGAAAATGTCGTTATTAAATCAATCTTGAAGCTAGACCTAAGAAAACTGTTATTTGGTTTTCGGTCAGAAATAAAGAAACATGTGTTTCAGTATTTTTGGACATTAAACATCGTGGGAGTGAAATAGTGGGTGAAAGTTTTTTTTAAATATATCATCATTAAGGAGCTACTAAAGTATTTTTAAACCTACATCTATGAACATTGGTATTTGATTTCTCGGCTACAAATAAAAAAATTTGTGTCTCATTGTTTTTGGGAACTGGACCCCTAATGGGAGTGAAACAGGGGATGAGGCTTTTTATGATTATTTATTTTTGTGGTACCATTTTAAAGCTAAATCTAAGGAAATTTAAATTTAATGAATCGATTAGAAATAAAAAATACGAGTTTCATTGTTTTTGGAAATTCGACCCCTAAGGGAGTGAAATATGCTCAGACTGATTCATGGACTTACTATCACCCAGCCCAGTGTAACGTCCTTCGTATTTTCGCTCTTGGCTAACATTCATTGGTAGAGCAATGATATTGTTATTTCTTTTGTATCCGTATCGACGTTACAAACAGAACATTGATGAACTGAATTCGCGACTTGTGCGAGATATTTACTTCACCAAAAGTCGTAATTAAATCGTTTATAATCGATGGTTTAACAGTTCCTATTTAAATATTAATGATAAGTTCAAATTAGTTCCAGCGACACCAAATTCTGTAATCTCAAATCTATAATCAGTCGTAACAGTGTTATTAATTCCTAACGACAAGGAGTTTCTGTATAAGCGCCGAGCGCTTCAGTCAAATAATACCGGAGCACGTTATCTCTATAAATAATATTGTAAAACTTGAATGATAAATGCGTGAATTGACACGATACGCTGGTTTATTACACAATATTAGTCAATTCCTAACAGAGCCGTGAGGGAGAAGCTTTCCCAGGTGTTGGGGGGAATTATAAATTATAAGCTTCGTAACTATCGCCAACTTCCATAGTCCATTAGTCATTAGGAATGAAATTGTCTATCTGTGTTCACTTCCTAAATAGTGTTAAATTCAAGTTATCTAATTAAAAGCCACTTCTGTCTAATACATACAAGTTCTCTCCATCTGAATTCTAAATAACGTAATATTTGAAGTCAAAGTATCGTTTCACTGCGTCATAGTAGATCGCAATTATCGATTCTGTAAAAACAATCTAATTGCGCCTACGTATACGAGCATTCAAAAGTATGATCTGCTTCGGCTAACTCTCGTAACGTAGTGACAATGGATTGAATTATCCTTAGCCATTACTCACTAATCTCAAAGAGTATTCACACGGAGTATTCTTTGGGAACGTTGGTTCTCCTTTTCGAATTTTAATTATAATGATTTTGCGATTTACTGTGATTTTGAATTTTGAATATGATTTTACTGGAATCCTATCTTTCTTTCGTATGTTAATAAATTACTATTGGATTCCTGATTCAATTACTGGTTACTATCCAAATAATAGTGTTAACTGGAAATTTGTTTGCTTGTTCATTTTTCATGAAATTTGGAACTTGTTTTGGGAACACAAAATTGTTAAGGCTTTCGTGGCCACTTGCTGACAAACTGCCTATTGGCTTCTGTCTCAGGTTCTCCGGCCGACGTTCACCTAATGATTTTTCTGACGTTTCGCCAGCACGAGTGGCTGGCATTGTCAAAGCTTCACCCTCCATTGCTGGTGGTGAACTGGAGCCGAGCTCGCGGGCGCAGACTATATGTACCTGGCGCGCCAACGTCCGAGGGCTTCTCCGCGGTCATTTCCGGTGCGGTTCTCCTCTTGCTACCTGCGACGGTCGTTCGCTGCAGTACGGGAAGCCAGGATCCGTTTACCTTAAGGCTTTCCTCTTTCTTGTTCAAACTGTTCGCGTGTTTTTGTATTTCTACAGCTTCTCTGAATAAGCGCGTGTGATAGTGCTTCTCTACAGCTAGAACTTCCGTGTCGGCGAATTTTATTACGTGGTCGGTCTCATTCAGTGCGTGCTCTGCCACGGCCGATTTCTCCACCTGCCCCAACCTGCAATGTCGCTTATGCTCTTTGATCCTGGTGTTGATGGATCGTCCAGTCATTCCGACATAAACTTTTCCGCATGTGCATGGTATACGGTATATTCCCGACATTGCATGTGGGTCTCTTTTCTCCTTCGCCGATCTAAGACACTCTTTGATCTTCCTTGTCGGTTTGAAAATCGTCTTTACGCCATGTTTGCGCAATATACGGCCGATTCTGTCCGTCACTCTGGGAATGTGTGGCAGAAAGGCCGTATCCGACATTTCTTTTTCTGGTTCCTTACTTCGCCGAGTGTTTGGCTCTGTTACACTTCTAATGTAATTAGTGGAGTACCCATTGCTCCTCAGAACAGTTTCCAGGTGTTGCATTTCTCGTTTGAGGTGTTGCGGCTCACATATTCGTCCTGCTCTCGTTACGAGCGTACTAATCATGCCTCTTTTCTGGCTCGGGTGGTGGTTTGACAGTTTGTGCAGGTATCGGTCCGTGTGTGTCGGTTTTCGATACACGCTGTGTCCCAGGTTTTCGCCGTCCCTTGTGACCAGCACATCTAGAAATGGCAGTTTCCTGTCCTTTTCTACCTCCATGGTAAATGTTATGTTGGCATGGAGGCTGTTCAAGTGTCTTAGGAAATCACCGAGCTGTTCTTCACCATGGCTCCACACCACGAAAGTATCATCGACGTACCTGTACCACACCTTAGGTTTGCAAGTCGCCGAGTCCAGTGCCTGTGCTTCGAATTGTTCCATGAAGTAGTTGGCCACCACTGGACTGAGAGGACTACCCATGGCGACGCCTTCCAGCTGTTCGTAGAAATCTCCATTCCACGTGAAATAGCTCGTGGTGAGACATGCATGGAAGAGCTTTCTGATGTCCTGCGGGAAAATGGAACCGATGTGCTCCAGAGCGTCACGGAGTGGCACTTTCGTAAATAACGAAACAACATCAAAGCTGACCAAGATGTCGTTTGGTGCAAGTTTCAGTTTCTTCAGCTTCTCAATGAAATGTCCTGAGTCCTTAATGTATGTGTCGGTCTTCCCCACGTGTGGCTGGAGCAGAGAGGCCAAGTGTTTTGCCAGTTTATATGTCGGTGATCCAGGAGCGCTAACGATCGGTCTCAGTGGGACGTTGTTCTTATGGATCTTGGGTAATCCATATAGCCGAGGTGGTAGGGCTTCTGTGTTGCGCAGGTTTCTCTGTATGTCCGCCGGCAGAGAAGACGCCTTGATTAATCGATTCGTATTTCGTGTGATACGCTGCGTCGGATCTGCGCTTAGTTTTCGGTACGTCGTCGGATCTAATAGGTCTCTGATCTTTTGCTCATAATCTTCGGTCTTCATTACGACGGTCGCATTCCCCTTATCGGCAGGCAGTAACAATATACTCTTGTCGGCGTTCAGATTCTTAATGGCTTGTACCTCTTCTTTCTTCAGGTTGCAAGCTGGTGGTTTTGCTCGGCGCAGTATCCTGGCTGTTTCCGTGCGTATTTCCTCTGCCCTTTCACAAGGAAGGGTCCGAATGGCTGCTTCGGTGTTGGCAATGATATCCTCCACAGGTGTCGTTCTCGGGATGATAGCGAAATTCCCTCCTTTTTGAAGAACAGACACTTCCTCTTCGGTCAATTGTCGTTCAGTGAGGTTGACCACTGTGTGTGACATGTCGGGAATCGCCTTGTCGGTCTGCTTCCGGCATCTTTCAAACTTTTTCTTCTGTCGCTCGGTGCAGCGCTCGAGTTCGTTCTGCATGCTCCTGTGAGTGATACTGTCGATCTTGCCCCAGTCGTCTCGATGCATTCTGCTACTTAGTTGATAGAAAATGTCCAGAAGTTCCTGATCCGTTCTTGCCAAGTCTCTCCGTGTTGTATGTATTCGCTCACGAAGAAAAGCTCGTTCCATTCTGTCGTAGATACGATGTGCTTGGGCGGTGGTGAATAGGCGCATACATCTCAAGAACTTTGGTGTAGCACATTCATCTCGGCACCGTGACAGAAAGGTGAGAGAGGACATCAGTCGCGCTTTCTTCTTCCGTCGTTGGTCAAGGCGTCGGTACAATTGTTTTGGGGAAATCTTTGGGAATTTTGGAGCTAATTTTTGATTTTCATTTCTCGTCCGAGGAAGTGGCATTACACCAGTCCATTATGGATTCAAACTTGAAGTTTCGAGAGGGTGTGAATCTTATATTCTAGGTATCCTTTAAGAAGGTATTGTCCGAAATTTCATTTCTAAGGGGGTGAAATAGATGATATAAGAAGTTTTGAACGTATGAATTTTTAAGACAATTTTGAAGATGGAGCAACGAAAACTGGCATTTGGTTTCTCAGTCAGAAAATAAAAAGTACTTGTTTTAGCAATTTTGGATATTCAACCACTAGGGGGGTAAAATGGTAGCTGAAATTTATTTTCTAAATAAATAATAACTAATGAACTACTAAAGGATTTTAAGGCTAAATTATGACCATTGGTATTTGACTTCGCAGTTTTTTGTGGCTTACCCGCTTTAAATCGCTCCGTACGCGTAGTCGCAGATTTTAAGTGTATGTGACAGCTATCAGTGTTTCTTCCGCAATATCACAATTGTATACTATATGATCAAACGGTATCCCAACACTTAATAGTGGACTTCACTATGGAGTAATTGCACTCCTAACCTTTGTGTCAGGTTGAAAGCTGCTGAAGACACATTGAATGAGGTGTCTTGTATGTCTGTAGAGGAGTGGGAGCCCAGTCTTTCTCAAGAACTGAACCCAGAGAAGGTAGTGATATTCGACGGTGGTATTTGGAAAGAAGTCAACGTTCTAACTAATCCAAAAGGTACTCCATTTCGTTCAGGTCGGACTCTCGGTGGGCCGGTCCATTTCAGGAATGTTATCGTCCAAAACTATTGCCTCACAGATGCTGTTTTGTGACAGGCTGCATTGTTAAGCTGACAAGTTAATCGATTCAAATCTGTATGCAGTACACAGTACAGTAAAATGTGTTAATAACCTTCCTTGAAAGGAGTAAGAGAATACCATAAGCACGAAAAACACCGTCAGATCCTAACAGTACCTCCTCCGAATGGACTGTTGGCACTACACGTGGTAACATGTAACGTTTTCTAGGCATTGGTCAAACTCAAACCAGCCTATCGGGTTGCCGCAGTGTGTGGAGTGACTCATCGCAGTAAATCACTCGTTTCCAGCCGTCCGCTGCACATTGGCGTCGCTCTTTAGACCACCTCATGTATCGCATAGCATTGACCAAAGAAATTTGTGGCTTACGAGGTGCTGCTCGATCATCATATCACCACTCTTTCCAACTTCCTACGCAAAGCACTTGGGCTAGCTGTATTGCTGGTAGCCCTTTGGAACACGGTAGTGATTGAAACAGTGTGCCGGACCGAGACTCGAACTCTGACACCTTTGCCTTTCACGGACAAGTGCTCTACCATCTGAGCTATCCAAGTACGACTCATGGCCCATCCTCACAGCTTTACTTCCGCCAGTACCTCGTCCCCTACCTTCCAAGCCTCACAGAAGTTCTCCTGCGAAACTTGCAGAACTGGCGCTGCTGGAAGAAAGGATATTGCGGAGACATTATGGTAGTGATTTCTTCTGCTGATTTCGAGAGATCTCTTACAACCATCCTCGGTAATGGTTGACGGTCCCCTTGTGTCAATAAATACATGACGTCTGCCTGGTCATGGTTTAGATGAGGATATTCCTTCGCGTCTCGACTACAGTCACATTTAGAAAGGTTAAAATGTTGCTGATGAATTACATGCTCAAATACACCACGTTCGAAGTAACTGAGCTCTCCTGACCAACCCATTCTACTCTCACCGCTTCTCTGATGACTACATCGGAGGGTCCGCCTCTAGTGACATTTATTGGTCACATCCACATCACATCTGGGTACCCCAACACTTTTTATCGGATAGTGTAGAAAAGAAACTCTTTCTTCCTATTTATTGAGCAATACGGTACATTTATTTATGTTGAGGGTCAACTAAGAATTTTTTGCAGGTCTTCCTGCATTTTGTTACCACCTTCTAGCGTTTTCTGTATACAACTGTTTCATTCACGAAAAACCTCATGAAGCTTCCAATGTTATCCACTAGGTCAGGGGCATCCAACCTTTCGGTTTACCTGGGCCACATTGAAATACCAGTATTTTTGGGGGCCGCATAATATACTTAACACTAATAATAACAACCGCTAAAGAAAAAAAGGAAGGACCAATGAGAGAATAGCGTCTTGTGGTGGGAGTTCAGAATGAAAATATTCAGTTTAATATAACTTTACATAAAAGAAATTTAATGTTTTTTTTATTATTCATGGGCAGCACTGATACTTGCTATGTGCCATATGCAACCCGCGGGGCGCGGATTGGACACCCCTGCATTATGTCATTCATACACTCCTGGAAATGGAAAAAAGAACACATTGACACCGGTGTGTCAGACCCACCATACTTGCTCCGGACACTGCGAGAGGGCTGTACAAGCAATGATCACACGCACGGCACAGCGGACACACCAGAAACCGCGGTGTTGGCCGTCGAATGGCGCTAGCTGCGCAGCATTTGTGCACCGCCGCCGTCAGTGTCAGCCAGTTTGCCGTGGCATACGGAGCTCCATCGCAGTCTTTAACACTGGTAGCATGCCGCGACAGCGTGGACGTGAACCGTATGTGCAGTTGACGGACTTTGAGCGAGGGCGTATAGTTGGCATGCGGGAGGCCGGGTGGACGTACCGCCGAATTGCTCAACACGTGGGGCGTGAGGTCTCCACAGTACATCGATGTTGTCGCCAGTGGTCGGCGGAAGGTGCACGTGCCCGTCGACCTGGGACCGGACCGCAGCGACGCACGGATGCACGCCAAGACCGTAAGATCCTACGCAGTGCCGTAGGGGACCGCACCGCCACTTCCCAGCAAATTAGGGACACTGTTGCTCCTGGGGTATCGGCGAGGACCATTCGCAACCGTCTCCATGAAGCTGGGCTACGGTCCCGCACACCGTTAGGCCGTCTTCCGCTCACGCCCCAACATCGTGCAGCCCGCCTCCAGTGGTGTCGCGACAGGCGTGAATGGAGGGACGAATGGAGACGTGTCGTCTTCAGCGATGAGAGTCGCTTCTGCCTTGGTGCCAATGATGGTCGTATGCGTGTTTGGCGCCGTGCAGGTGAGCGCCACAATCAGGACTGCATACGACCGAGGCACACAGGGCCAACACCCGGCATCATGGTGTGGGGAGCGATCTCCTACACTGGCCGTACACCACTAGTGATCGTCGAGGGGACACTGAATAGTGCACGGTACATCCAAACCGTCATCGAACCCATCGTTCTACCATTCCTAGACCGGCAAGGGAACTTGCTGTTCCAACAGGACAATGCACGTCCGCATGTATCCCGTGCCACCCAACGTGCTCTAGAAGGTGTAAGTCAACTACCCTGGCCAGCAAGATCTCCGGATCTGTCCCCCATTGAGCATGTTTGGGACTGGATGAAGCGTCGTCTCACGCGGTCTGCACGTCCAGCACGAACGCTGGTCCAACTGAGGCGCCAGGTGGAAATGGCATGGCAAGCCGTTCCACAGGACTACATCCATCATCTCTACGATCGTCTCCATGGGAGAATAGCAGCCTGCATTGCTGCGAAAGGTGGATATACACTGTACTAGTGCTGACATTGTGCATGCTCTGTTGCCTGTGTCTATGTGCCTGTCGTTTTGTCAGTGTGATCATGTGATGTATCTGACCCCAGGAATGTGTCAATAAAGTTTCCCCTTCCTGGGACAATGAATTCACGGTGTTCTTATTTCAATTTCCAGGAGAGTATATGTTGTGAACAGAACTTTCCTATAACCTTATAATACTGCCTTGGGATATAACCTAAGTTACTTTTATGCATAAAAATCTCTCTCCACTGAGAAAGTCACGCTCTGCTCTGTTTGCTGAATACTCTTGAACCCAATTAATCAGCTTGTCTGACACTTCGTACGCTCGAATTTTGTACATAAGGTGCCAACATGAAACTGTATTGAACACCTTCTGATACTAAAGGAACACAGCGTCAAACATGACGCCGGAATCTACTGCTCTCTAGGTCTCGTGGACGAGCAGTGCGAGCGAGGTTTCACGTCATCATTGTTTGCTGCATCCATGTTGATACCTGTAGGAGGAATTTTAGACACAGGAACGTTAAAAATGTTCTAAAACTCCACAACAGCGTGGCGTGAGAGGAATAGGCCTATAGTATTGTGGATCAGTTCAACGAACGTTCTTAGAAACGAGGATAACCAGTTGTTTACTTCCGGTCCCTAGGAAGCCTGCGCTATTCCACCTATCTACAGTACAATTTGATAGAAGTGACGTGCACTCTACATACAATTGTATTGGTCTCAGAATCGTATTAACACTGATAAAACTGCCCGGGCTTCTAGAAATGAAACTGGTACAAGATCCAAGTCTAAAGTAGTAGAAGATGGAAGTTAGTACGCGTGAATGATTATGTAAGACACTGGTTGTAGTTATAATAATAGGTACATATGAAGAATTTAGGCTGGCAAGCAAAAAATTCGATCTTCAGATGTGGTTTAAAGTTCTGCAATACTTTCTGTCATTTTTACAACCGTTGAAATATTTTTAAATTACTAGAATTTTCTTCTACCTTTTTATACAATTTACATTTTACTTTGAAAGATATTTTACTGTAGGGCTAAAATTATATTTACTGCAGACATTTACAGCGACTTTTTTGTGAATCATCTTTCTCAAAACAATTAAAACTATTGGACATTTACGTCATTGATGGCTTACCCTTGAAGAAAACATGTCGCAAATGTACAAACTAACAAGATATTCCAAAGATTTTAATTTACCATTGAGTATAGGCTGTGTCATCCTTTTTCATGAAAGATGACACGCCCACGCCACATAGATTTTACCTTTAATAACCTTTAAAACCTGCTTATCTACATGGATTTCACTATCTTACGCCTCCTTCCTGCTATTAGAAATGTTACTTCCTAAACGACAGAATTCTCCTTTTATTATCGCCATCACATATCACTCCATTTTTTTTTGTTCTTTATTATCCTGTCTCATTTCATCACTGTCATTTTTGGTTTGGTTCTATCTTATACTAATTTAAGAGTTACATATAAGTTACTACGTCCTCTCCACCTGCACCATTTACGTACTGTATTGTCAATAATCCTTTGCACTTCTTTGCATCTCTTAATAGTTTTACATTTATTTGAAAATGGTCTCTTACGTATTTCACTGTTTCTTGATGTGTAAATTAAGTAACAGTAGTAGTCAGCTGAAAAACTGCCTTACATCCTCAACACAAATGTTTCTTCTCTGTTTACAATTTTGGCATTTCTGTCTCTTGTGGATACTGTAGAATGCTAACCTCTGTACTATCTCCCAACTTTCCTTAAGATTTGTAGTATCTTCTTGTTATGATAGCGAACGTGATTACACGTGTTATATCACAGATTTGTCGATGCCGTTTCATTTACTTTATTTCGTGATATGTACGAAAGGTTGTTATTATTTGCTGCCTGGATAAATTTTCGATGCATCTTATAATATTATATTGTAATTCAGTGGTCGTCATTTACGCATCCCAAGTATAACTGTTCTATCGTCGTCTCATGTAGAGAATTACCCTTCTATTTTAAGTACACTGATTTGTATGCTTGTTAGGAATTTTCTGGTTATTTCTATGTAAATGGAGAAATACGAGGGTCGTCCACAAAGTAAGTTCCGTTTCTGTTTCTATCCGCGGCAGCGAAACGATCGCGGTTCGGAGCATGTCCGACAGTTACTCTGACTCAAGGAGAAGACATGTACGCCATTTTCAGATCGCTGCTGCTGACGTGAGCTTTGTAGGGCTTCTTTATAATGTCAGCAGTAATTGAAAATGCCGCCGCGTGTGAAATCAGATCTGTGATTCGTTTTCTAAATGCAAAGAAAGTTAAACCAATGGAAAATCATCGGCAAACCTGCGAGGTTTACGGACAAAATCATATGAGGGATTCAATGGTTAGAAGATGGGTCAGACTGTTCAATGAAGGACGTGATCAAGTGCACGATGAAGAACGAAGTGTACGCCCGTCTGTGGTTACTGATGAACTAGTTCCCACATTTGAAGAGAAGATTAAGCGCAACCGTAAGTTTACACTTAGTGATCTTGCTATGGAAGTTCCGCAGATCTCATGATCACTAATTCATGAAATTGTTACAGAAAAACTGAAATTTCAAAACTTTGCTCACGTTGGGTACCCAAAATTCTTACTGAACTACACAAAAAAACAACGGGTGGGCAGTGCACTTAAGTTTTTGACACGCTACAATCAAGAAGGCGATGGTTTTCTTTTTCGGATACTCACGGGGGATGAAACTTGGGTATCGTACGACACCACTGAACCAAAACGGCAATCAGTGGAATGGAGGCACACTTCATCTCCTACGAAGGTTAAGCATAAGCAAATCTTGAAACCTCGAAAAGTCATGTACACCGTTGTTTGGAACATAAAAGGCATTTTGCTGATTGATTTCTTACCACGAGGCTGAACAATCAATACACATGGTTACTGCGAGACCATTAAGAAATTGCGCCACGCAATGCAGAATAAGCGCCGAGGATTAGAGGATTAGTGTCAAAAGGTGTTTTTTTACTTCACTATAATGCCCGACCTCACACGGCGAATGTGACCAAACAACACTTACGGGAATTTCACTGGGACGCGTTTGATCATTCTCAGTACAGCCCGGACCTCGCTCATAGCAACTTTCATCTCTTCTTACACCGGAAATCTGTCCTTAGTTGTCAACACTTCAACGAAGATGACGAGCTGAAAGAATATGTTACCACATCGTTGAGTACACAGGCGGCAACTTTCTATGAAGAAGGCGCACAAAAACTTGTGCCACGCTATGACAAGTGCCTACAAAATTTTGAATGCTATGTAGAAAAGTAGTTTAACAGTTGTAGATTTTTGTACAATAAATATTTTTTTCTGTATCGGTACTCGTTTGTTTAATATAGCCAAACGGAACTTATTTTGTGGACATACCTCTTACTATAATTTTTTCCACGTTTATCGTTCTAACCTCTACATAATTTTCGTCTAGAAACTGCTGCTACTCTTGTCGTGTTAGAACACACCGCTGCTGAGTAATACGTAAATGAGAAACTGACTTGATGAAAACTACTAAGATTGTTAGGAACTCTGTGATCATTTTCTGAAATGTCGCCATGGCGTTGTGCAACCCACCGTAACAGCTAGAGCCATTTGGCGCCTCTTCCCTTTTTTTAACTGTTTGGCTCGAGCAGCTCCCCGCGATCGCATACAGACGTTCAGGGACGTCCCGGGGGACTTACGGTTAGGGGAGTCTGGATTATTCAGCGCCGCCGCTGCCGGCGCCTCTCCCTGTAGGCAACCGCGAGGCACAGAGCGCCGCCTTACATCCACTGCGATGCAGCCGTGCAGTACAGACTGTGGGATGTGCTTCCGTCTCTGTCCTGATCAATCATAATGGGTTCTGCAGGGTTCCCGTTGCCAGTAGAGTGCAAAGGTTGTTTCATTATCGTCGTGCATGCTGCACACGTACAAGAATTTAGACTACAGATAAGGCTCCTTTTTACCTTCATCTGCTTTTGTTCCTGTCACAGAAGTCCAGATGAAGACTCCCTTACTTATCATTGTAGATGTACATCAAAGAGTGAGATTGTTTTGTTGACGAGGACTTTAATACAGGAAAATTACTGATACTGACAGAAAATTAAGAAAGAGGTATAACAAAAATGTGTTATAGTAATTCGCTCAAAAGTTTCAGCAGTCTGGTACTCTGACTATTGGTTGAGTACATAACTACTTATATATCTCACTACCTTCTACAGTTCCGTTAAATCTTAGAAGTCATTGAAGAGATTTATTTATTCCTAGTTTTATGTTCATCCTTTGTACCATTGCTGAGGAATGAGGAGCTTTGGTACAAGCAAGACCCTTCATGAATATTTCTACTGGGAAAAAGTTGCCAAGTGACTGAGGCTTTTAAAGAGATCTCTGCAGCAAACTCTAACAACGACTAAGGTGAAGTGCATTACCACATATCATTTATGAACTCTTGTGGTCTGATAAACCTAACAACACAGTGTTATTTAAAACTGATTATGTTTATTGCTTATGTAATCATATATAGAATAAAGAAAAATATTTAATGAGTGGTAATTTGATTTGTTAAAAATTTGTTGACTATTTGTATTAATTTATCAGTTGATTCTAATAATATATCATTCTAATCATCACCTGACCACAAGGATTTAGGTATATGTGCTGTTATTAATTCACTTCACTCTGGAATAATCCCATTGAAATAATCATGTCCAATTTCCTGCTTATTCCTGTTGAGCTTGTCCTCTATTTGAAATGATGGCACAGATAACTGGACAAATGTAATTTTCATTTCTTTCCTCGGATAGAAAAGAATGAAACAGAGGATCATTTTCTTAGATATATCATTAACACTTCACTATCCAATATCATATTCTCAACCCTACACTTGTCATCAAACTAATGATTAAAAATGTACCATTATCACTGTAACCTCAGGAAAATGAGGTAC
This sequence comes from Schistocerca nitens, assembly GCF_023898315.1. Classification (NCBI taxonomy): domain Eukaryota; kingdom Metazoa; phylum Arthropoda; class Insecta; order Orthoptera; family Acrididae; genus Schistocerca; species Schistocerca nitens. The sequence goes on from NC_064615.1 coordinate 830,843,988, forward strand.
TACCACACGAACACTTTGGTTGTACACATTTCACTTTGGTTTAGGGAAGACTGTAAGGAGATCTTCAAAAAAAGAAATCAATACAAAGTCATAGAAAAAATACAACCCAATTCCAACGAAAACTGTCTTGATTTCTGTTAGAGATGTTCTTGCTGTCTAAATGAGAATTTTTATCAAATCCGTCAAATTGATGGTGAAAAACTATTTGTAGAGGATATAATCATTCATTTGATATCGGTTTTGCTACCACTCTATAAGTAAACAGTGACACATCAAGCCGCACATTTGTGAGTTCTATACACAGCATTCGGCACGTGCTGACGACACTACCCCTCAACTCGTTCCGAGCCGATGTGCGAAGATTTACAGGTAGTCTAGCCACAGTATTGTAGATTTCAGAAGAGGCTATGTCGACCACGACGTCGATTTTGTGCGGAAGTGACTACAACACTACCTCACACAATTCTATCGAGAGTATGTGCTGTTATTTTACTCATATGTGACAGTGACTACTAAGGATTAGTTTAGGCAGTTGGATTCAAGGGCGATTTATACCCCAAAACAAACCATAATCAGTTTACAAAACAATTTGGATTACAAGTCGTTTCTGTTAGGCCACACGAAACTCATACTACAGTTGTAGCAAGACGAAATTACAGTCACCAACCCAATTCTGACATTCCTTTTAGTCAGTGAGGACACTGGAACAATTAAGCTGAAAATTTCAGTTACTAACTAACTGCCTTCATCGACTGTTTCACGAGAAAGCCACTGGATCAACTTTTATCTATAATATTCACTATACTCTTCACTGTGAGACATTAATTAACAACTAAGTCACTTCCTTGCATTAACTGTCATGAAATTAATGTGGGTAGTTTTGAATGAAGCAAGCCTATAGTGAACTATGTTTCCACTACCATATTTAATGTAATGCTTATTTTTTTATCAAAACCTGTGGGGAAATGCTGCTATGGCAACCCACACATTACATGCAATGTTCCTTGTGTGCTAACTATACTTGTGTGTGCGACATGTACTTCGTTATCGCCTGTGGATTACAGAACCAGATAGCCGCAATTTGCTGTGTGTTCGTCTCACGCAACAAAATTATGATGCTTGCTGTCGTGAAACTGTCAGCTATGTAGCTGTGAGATAGAACGAGCAACAGCTCTCGCGCTTCGAGTACTGACATCGATATCAGCAGCACGAAACTCGTGTTGCGTGTCCCTCTAAACGTATCTATTATGGAAACTAGCAGCGAACGTATCGCCGGCTCCCTTCGTTTCACAAGCTACCTGTCACTAATTTTCTATCGCTTGTATCTATAAATTACAACATGCCAGCATTCGATACTTCCACGTGACTATCGGCCGTCGTGTTCGCTAGTTATAAAAGCAAACCCACTTGATGCAAAACCAACCATGGAATAAATGTAAATATAGTAACACTTTCCTGTTCCTATCTTAAGTGCACAATAGTGCAGCAAACATCAGTTATTGTTGCTTTTAATGTTGTTGTATTCTTCATTCTGAAAACTGGTTTGGTGCAAATCACGATGGCAGCCTATCTTGTCCAAGCCTTTTCATATCTGTATGAATACAGCAGTCTTCACGCATCTGAAACTGCTTACTGTATTCATGCTTTGGTTTCCCTCTGCAGTTTTTAGTACCCCACTGCCATACATTCTCATAGCGAAAATTCATTTCTGCCTCAGAACGTGTCCTACCTAGCGATCCACTCTTTTTGTCCAGTTGTACGGAAAATTTCTTTTCTCTCCATTTCAATTCAGTACCTTCTCCTCAGATACTCGATCTACCCATCTATCTTCAGCACCCTACTGTGGCGCCACATCGCAAATGTTTCTATTTCCTTCTAGTGTGAACCGATTGTCGTCTACATTTCACTGCCGTTTCCAAACAAATCCTCTCACAATACACTTCCAAATGCACTCAAAAGTTTCAGCAGTCTGGTACTCTGACTATTGGTTGAGTACATAACTACTTATATATCTCACTACCTTCTACAGTTCCGTTAAATCTTAGAAGTCATTGAAGAGATTTATTGATTCCTAGTTTTATGTTCATCCTTTGTACCATTGCTGAGGAATGAGGAGCTTTGGTACAAGCAAGACCCTTCATGAATATTTCTACTGGGAAAAAGTTGCCAAGTGACTGAGGCTTTTAAAGAGATCTCTGCAGCAAACTCTAACAACGACTAAGGTGAAGTGCATTACCACATATCATTTATGAACTCTTGTGGTCTGATAAACCTAACAACACAGTGTTATTTAAAACTGATTATGTTTATTGCTTATGTAATCATATATAGAATAAAGAAAAATATTTAATGAGTGGTAATTTGATTTGTTAAAAATTTGTTGACTATTTGTATTAATTTATCAGTTGATTCTAATAATATATCATTCTAATCATTCACGGCAGAAAGATTTTTCTGATGTAGCAGTAATACTTTATGTACACAAACCTTCCTCGTAAATCCTTAGTGAAAACCGTATCAAAACCCCTACAGTTCACATATACACAGAAAAAAGAAGTACTTGTATGTATACAAGTCAAGAATTCCTCTTTTATTGAAATTCTTTCTTGGTATTACAATTCTGCATTTTATATCCTCCCTACTTCGGTCATCATCATCAGTTATTTTGCTTCACAAATAGCTATACTCATTTATTCCTTTCTTTCTCTTTTCCTAATCTAATTTCTTCAGCATTGTCTGATTTAATTCGGCTACATTCGACTACTCTTGTTTTACTTTTATTGATGTTCACCATACAATCACTTTCCAAGGTTATTCATTCTGTTCAACAGGTCATACAGGTCTTTTGCCGTCTCTGACAGTATTACAGTGCCACCAGTAAACGTCAAAATTTTTATTCCCTCTCCCTGAACTTTAATTGCCTTTCTCAGTTTCTCCTTGGTTTCATATACAGCTTGGTAAGCTAAAACCCTGCGTAACTCCCTTCATAATTACTGTTACCCTTTCATCTACTTCGACTCTGGTTTCTGTACACGTTGTAAATAAACTTGCGCCAACCGTTTCCTTCAGAATTTCAAAGAGTCTTCGTCCACATAACTACTGTGCTATTTACTATTTCTCTACTGTTCCACTCTCGAACACTAAAATCTTTTCGTTCGTGTTTTGTTTTCTCTTATTTTATTACAAATGTCATTTCTTCTTATTTAGGTTGGTATCAACAAAATATTTTGCCATTCGGAGGAAAAAGTTGCAGATTTAAATTTAGTGAAATGATCTCGCTGCTACGAGAAAATCTTTGCTTGAGTAACTGCAACTCCAACTCGTTTATCACATCTGTGACACTCTCCATATTTTGCGATAGTACAAAACGAGTTGCCATTCTTTGAACTTTTTCGATGCCCTCCATCAGTTATATCAGATAAGGATCCCATTCTGCGAAAAGGATAGACAAGCTCAACAGTACACGTATTGCCTCTTGTAAGTGTTCTGCCAATAAAACGACTTCCTCACATCATTATCTACTTGATCATTCCAATTTAAGTTCTTCTTAATTGAAATTCTTAGGTATTTTGTCGTATTGACATCCTTTAGATTTGCCGGCCGCTGTGGCCGAGCGGTTCTAGGCGCTTCAGTCCGGAACAGCGCTGCTGCTACGGTCGCAGGTTTGAATCCTGCCTCGGGTATGGATGTGTGTGATGTCCTTAGGTTGGTTAGGTGTAAGTAGTTCTACGTCTAGGGGATTGATGACCTCAGCTATTAAGTCCCATAGTGCTTATAGCCATTTGAACCATTTGAACCCTTTAGATTCGTGTGATTTATCGTGTAAACGAAATTTAACTGATCCATGTAGTACGGTACTCATGTGGACGACATTGCGCTTCTCCTTATTTGAGTCAACTTCCTCGTTTCGCACCATACAGATATCTCGTATACATCACTTTGCAAAGTTTTTGCTCTCCTGATCTCTACTAGACAGTAAATGACAGCGTCGTTTGCTATCAATCTGATATGTCAGCTCATATTGTCTCCTAAATCATTTGAATAGATTAGGAACAACAGAGGGCCTGTAAGATTTCCCTGGGGAATGCCAAATGTCACTTCTACTTTACTCTAGGGCTCTCCATCAGTTAGTATGAAATGGTACCTTTCTGACAGGGAATCACGAATCGAGCCGTGGGACTGCGACGATGCTCCAGAGGCACACAATGTGATTAGATGACGCTTCTGAGGAACGTACTCTAGTCGACATTGTCAAAAGCTTTCTCTAAATCTACAGATGCTATAAAATTGGCAGATCTTTCCTCAATCTGTATTCTAAGGTAAGTCTTAAGGTGAGTATTACCTCACGTGTATTCACATTTTTCCAGAATTCCAACTGATCTTCTTCGAGATCGGCTTCTACCAGTTTTTCCATTCTTCTGTAAGTAATTCGTCTCAGTATTGTGCAACCATGATTTACGAAACCAATGGTATCGTAGTATTTACATCTGTCAGCACCTGCCTTCTTTGGAATTGGACTTATTACATTCTCCTGGAAATATGATGCAATTTTCCCCGCCTTACGTAAGTCGTACAACAGGTGAAACAGTTTTTCCGTAGCTCTTCCAAGGAATTTATTTATTCTGAGAAAATGTCGTTTACTCCAGGGGCTCGGTTCCCAGTTAAGTCTTTCAGGGCTCAGTACAATTATTCTCTCAATATTTCAACTCCCAATTGATCTTCGGCTATTTACTCTTCACTTTCTATAATATTGCCCTCATTTTGTTTCCCTTGTATAGATAGTCCATATATTCCTTCCACCTTTCAACTAATCCTTCACTGTTTAATACTGGCTTGACAGCTCGGCTCTTGATATTCGTACAGTTGCTTCTGTTTTTCTTCAAGGGTCCGGTTAATTACCTTATGGACGGCATATATTTTCCCCCTTAAGCATTCTTGTTCCTACAACCTTGCATTTCTACTCCATACTTTCTTGCTAAGCCTTTTTTCAATTTTCTTTCTATGTCATTTTAAGTAGTTTGTATTTTCTTTCGACTAATTCATTTTATGCATAGTTATAGTCTTTTCCTTTTATTGGTTAAATAAAATATCTCCTGTATTATCAAAGGCTTTATGCTCGGACCTGCCTTTTTACCTATTTGATCCTATGGTGCCTTCGCTACTTCATCTCTCAAAACTACCTATTATTCTGTTATATTCCTTTCCCCTGTTTCAGTCCAACACTATCTAAAGTTTCCTCTGGACAACGTCTGGTTCCTTCAATGTCTCCCGGTCCGGTTCCCTAACTTTTTAGCGTTTGTATGTAGTTCTATCGGTTTTAAACCGCAGTTCATGACCAATACATTATTGTCAAAGTCTGTAACCGCCCCTGCAAATATCTTACAGTGTAGAACAGGGTTTCGAGATCTATGACTTGCCAAAACGATTACAATTTCAGAAAAATTGGATTATTTATTCAACAGAAAGACGTTCTCACACCGAGCGAGGTGGCGCAGTGGTTAGACACTGGACTCGCATTCGGGAGGACGACGGTTCAATCCCGAGTCCGGCCATCCTGATTTAGGTTTTCCGTGATTTCCCTAAATCGCTCCAGGCAAATGCCGGGATGGTTCCTTTGAAAGGGCACGGCCGACTTCCTTCCCCATCCTCCCCTACTCCGATGAGACCGATGACCTCGCTGTCTGGTCTCCTTCCCCAAAACCAACCAACCAACCAACCAAAGACGTTCACAATCTCACAAAGTTAATAGCGCGTCGGTCCATCTCCGGTCCTTATGCAAGCAGTTAATCGGCATGGCACTGATTGACAGAATTGTTGGATATCCTCCAGAATATCGTGTCAAATCTGTCCTGCTGGCGAGCTAGATCGTCAGAATCCCGAGATGGTTGGAGCGCCCTGCCCACAATGCTCCACAAGTTCTCACTTGGGAAGATCTCCACCGAAAACGCTGGTCAATGTAGTGTAGGGAAAGCACGAAGAAAAGCAATACAAATTCACTTCGTGTTCGGGCAGGTATTATCTTGCTGAAATATACGCCCTGGCTGGCTTTCCAATGAAGGGCAACGAAAGGGCGTGTAGAATATCGTCGATGTATCTCTGTACTGAAAGGGTGTCGGGATGAAAACCAAGAAGATGAAATATGAAATGGCACATCAGACTATCGCTCCTGGTTGTCGCGCCTTATGTTGGCTGACGGTCGAGTTGGTAAACCATCGCTGTCCTGGGAATTTTCACACACATCTTCGTTGGTCGTCGGGCCATGAAATCATATTGACTGGAGTGGAATTGTCTTCAGCGATGAGTTCCGCTTCGAGTTGAGCCAGCTACTCTGCAACGTCTGTGGTTTATGGGCGGAAACATCCTCCAGTAGCTGACAGACGTTTCTCTTTAAAAATATAATAATTCAAATTTATTATCGTGTTTTAGAGAACTTTGAAGTCAAATGTCTTACGTTGAGATCGTGACAATACCGTGGTTTCCGTGTTTTCTTTCTGACCTCGGTGCTGCAGATATATGGTTCAAATGGCTCTGAGCACTATGGGACTCAACATCTTAGGTCATAAGTCCCCTAGAACCTAGAACTACTTAAACCTAACTAACCTAAGGACACCACACACACCCATGCCCGAGGCAGGATTCGAACCTGCGACCGTAGCAGTCCCGCGGTTCCGGACTCCAGCGCCAGAACCGCTAGACCACCGCGGCCGGCTGCTGCAGATATATGTTTATACACACGTAGTTTTAGTACATTTATCATAACTGGACGGACTTGTCACAAGGGGTTTAATAAATCCCGCAGATTTTTGTTATTGTAACTCCTTAGCCTGTCACATCACGTTTACATTTTTCGAATACCTTAAAAAACGAAAAATAGTTGTGAAAATCGAGATACTTCTCAAACTTTTCCTAACTCATCTAATTATCATGTTTTTTAACTGTTGCGATCGGTCGGAAAATTAATCTGAAAAAGCGGGCTAAACTTACACTTTCCAAAAATTTTATTCAATTAATTCAGGCTGGCATTTTCCTTCCAACACTGTCATATATGTGAAATTTGCAACTAAGGTCGTCCCAGAACATAATACATTACTCTTCTGACTGGTTAATGACTGTTTATCGGCAATGGAGAGAAACGCTGAAGAGTATTTTCACATCTTTACCTCATTAAAATTATCTAGAAATATCTCCACATCTTAAGATATCCATTCGAGAGAAATTTTAAGATTGGTTGGTTGGTTGGTTTGGGGAAGGAGACCAGACAGCGAGGTCATCTGTCTCATCGGATTAGGGAAGGATGGGGAAGGAAGTCGGCCGTGCCCTTTGAAAGGAACCATCCCGGCATTTGCCTGGAGCGATTTAGGGAAATCACGGAAAACCTAAATCAGAATGGCCGGACGCGGGATTGAACCGTCGTCCTCCCGAATGCGAGTCCAGTGTCTAACCACTGCGCCATCTCGCTCGGTGAAATTTTAAGAGCGAGAATTACATTTACCTTGTCTGAAATCCAGTGCCATTTAAATTTTATGAAATCTGAAGTGAGAGATGACATCGCTGCAGTGTATAACGCAAATAGAGCAAACCAAGCAAACGTTTTATTTCACAATATGGGATTTTCAGCGTTCCGCCAGTTCTCTAACACACACTTCTGTTCGCGCATACGGTTACTGCAAAGGTGATGTGCGGTGTCTTACGAAAAAGTGTCACTTTGCATATACTCTTGAGTCTGAGGGTTGAGGCTGACTCAACTACTTATCTTCTTGCACCATATTCAACACTATGAAAATGGTTTAATGTCCTATAATGATAAAGTCATTACCGACAAATGAGCCTCAAGCAGAGGTAGGTGTAGACAGCACACAACAAACTTTCAATAGTAAATTGAAAAAGAATATAGGAAAGTCATCGAAAAAGAAGAAAGTTTTGTTGTTAGGCAGTTCTCATGCCAGAGGTGTAGGCCAACTTCTGCAGGAGGAATTAGGACCAGAATACCAGGTCACAAATTTTTTCAAACAAAGTACTAGTCTGGATCAGGTGACAGAGGATTTAGGTTCGCTCTGTAAAGGATTTACCAGGGAAGACACCGTGGTTATTGTGGGAGGGCCAAGGAACAGCATCGACAGAGATCCTGGGTACAGTATAGATTGTGACCTGGTAAAGATTGCGTCGGCATCGAGACACACCAATGTTGAGTTTGTATCTGTCCTGAGACGCCATGACCGATCTCCTTTGAACTCTTCTGTTGGGAGAGTTAATTTGGAGTTGGAACGGCTGCTCGGGTCGGGTGCGGGGGCTCATATTGGTGTGGTTCCTGTCGATTCTCTCAGTAGGTGGGACCATACGAGGCACAGCCTACATCTCAACAGGCAAGGGAAGGGGAAACTGGCTGGGGTAATAGCAGGAAATTTAAGGGGGGGAGGCACTGCCATGAATGGTAAAATACCAGTGGTTACAGGTGTTGGAGCAGCACTTTTTTTAGGATAGGTAAGACAGAAAGATGTCAAGTTCTACGAGAGGTCAGGATTGAAACAAATCTTCAGTTTAGGAAAGAAATTAAACAGCACAATTCTAGCACATTGGATCACCAATCACAGCTGTCAATTATAAATTTTCACCAATCACCAGAAATTTTATCTCCACCAAGTTGGTATCTCAGTCCTAGGTAATTGTATTGATGAATTAAAGTCACCCAACCCAGTTGACATAATCTGCCTCTCTGAACACCATGTGACCACTGGTATAGGAACTAGGCCTAAGCACAATGACAAACTCAGACAGGAGAGTACTGCAAATGTTAGAATGAGGAAAGGTTCTCATAAAAGTATAATTAAAAATAATGTAAGTATATTTCATCAAAATATTGGGAGTTTAAAGAATAAAATAGATGAGCTTCTGGTTTGTTTAGAACATTTAGAACCTGAGGATGAAATAGATATACTATGCCTGTCTGAGCATCACATTGTTACTAATATGGATAAGGTAAATGTAAGTGGATATAAGCTCTCTGCACATGTAATGAGAGAAAATATGGAGAAAGGAGGAGTTGCCACATATGTCAAAAGTTATCATTGTGCAAAAAGTATAGAAACAAAAAAGTTTTGTGTAGAGAAACATATAGAAGCATGTGCCTGTGAGCTTAAATTAACTAAAGGCACATTTATAATTGTAACTGTATATAGGTTCCCATCAGGAAATTTTCATCTATTTCTGAAAAATTTGGACTCCTTGTTGTGCTATCTGTCAGACAGGGGGAAGCAAATTATTATTTATGGGGACTTCAATGTACATTCTCTGAAAGAGGGTAATAGGAAAAATGACCTTGAAGTATTTCTCGGTTCTTTCAATTTGACACCCATTATTGATTTTCCTACTTGGGTGGTAAAGGATAGCAGCTCACTGATAGATAACTTCTTTATAGACCAAGGTAAGTTTAACCAGATAAATGCTCAGCCTGTTGAGAATGGTCTTTCTGATCATGGTGCACAGCTACTTACAATATATGACATAGCTCCATTCAGCAATACTAAACAGTCCTCCAAAGTAGTACGTTCAGTCAATGATTTAACAATTGCAAATTTCAGGGAAAGCCTACAGCAGTTAGACTGGGATGAGGTGTACCGTGAACCTGATGCAATTTAAAATATAATTTATTTTATGACATTTTTGTAAATGCATTTGAAAACTGCTTCCCCAAGAAAATAGTTAAATATACTCGTAAGAAACCTTGCAACAAACCATGGCTTACTAAGGGTATAAAAATATCTTGTAACCGGAAAAGGGAAATGTATCTGACAGCAAGAAAAGTAGTGACCCAGAAACTACCAAACATTATAAAAACTACTGTGTTATATTAAGAAAAGTTATTAAAAATCCAGAAGTATGTGTATCATGTCTGAAATCAGCAACTCTGATAATAAAATTAAAACAATTTGGAACATTATTAAAAGAGAAACAGGTCAACCAAGAGCACAGGAAGATAGTATTACCATCAAATTGAATGAAAACTTTACGAACAAAAAGTCAGAAGTTGAAAATATTTTTAATAATCATCTTCTAAATGTTGTGGATATAGTAGGATCCAGGTGTTGATTAGAAGATGCTAGGCTGTTAATGGAAGAGGCCATACCTACGCAATTTGATACAATTGAAATGTCACCCACTTCTCCCTCTGAAACTAGGAAAATAATAAACTTGCTTAAAAGCAAAAACTCACATGGAATTGATGGCATTTCCAGCAAAATACTAAAAGCTTGGTCACAACAGATAAGTAAGATTCTCAGCCACCTGTGTAATAGCTCTCTGGAACAGGGCATTTTCCCTGATAGACTGAAATATTCTATTGTTATACCTTTGCATAAAAAGGGGGATAGATCTGATGTCAACAATTACCGTCCAGTCTCCCTTCTAACAGCTTTATCCAAAATTTTTGAGAAAGTAATGTATTCAAGAGTAGCTTCACATATCTGTAAAAATGAAGTACTAAAAAAATGTCAGTTTGGTTTCCAGAAAGGTTTTTCAACAGAAAATGCCATATATGCTTTCACCAATCAAATTTTGAATGATCTGAATAACCGAACACCACCCATTGGGATATTTTGTGATCTCTCAAAGGCTTTTGATTGTGTAAATCATGAAATTCTGCTAGACAAGCTCAAGTATTGTGGCATGAGTGGGACAGTGCACAAATGGTTTAATTTGTACCTAACTGGAAGAGTGCAGAAAGTTGAAATAAGTAGTTCTCATAATATGCAAAGATCAGCACATTCCTCAAACTGGGGAACTATCAAGAATGGGGTTCCACAAGGGTCAGTCTTGGGTCCTTTGTTGTTCTTCATATATATTAATGACTTGCCATTCTATATTCATGAAGAGGCAAAGTTAGTTCTCTTTGCTGATGATACAAGTATAGTAATCACACCTGACAAACAAGAATTAACTGATGAAATTGTGAATACTGTCTTTCAGAAAATTACTAAGTGGTTCCTTGTAAACGGACTCTAACTTAATTTTGATAAGACACAGGACATACAGTTCCGTACAGTGAATGGTGTGACGCCATTAATAAATGCAGACCTTAATGAGAAACATATAGCTAAGGTAGAATATTCCAAATTTTTAGGTGTGTCCATTGATGAGCGATTAAATTGGAAGAAACACATTGATGATCTGCTGAAAGGTTTGAGTTCAGCTACTTATGCAATAAGGGTCACTGCAAATTTTGGTGTAAACATCTTAGTAAATTAGCTTACTACGCCTATTTTCACTCATTACTTTCATATGGCATCATATTTTGGGGTAATTCATCACTGATGAATAAAGTATTTATTGCACAAAAGCGTGTGATCAGAATAATAGCTGGAGTCCACCCAAGATCATCCTGCAGACATTTATTTAAGGATCTAGGGATATTCACAGTAGCTTCTCAGTATATATACTCTCTTATGAAATTTGTTATTAACAACCAAACCCAATTCAAAAGTAATAGAAGTGTGCATAACTACAATACTAGGAGAAAGGATGATCTTCACTATTCAAGATTAAATCTAACTTTTGCACAGAAAGGGGTGAATTATACTGGCACTAAAGTCTTTGGTCACTTACCAAATAGTATCAAAAGTCTGACAGATAACCAACAAGTATTTAAGAAGAAATTAAAAGAATTTCTGAATGACAACTCCTTCCACTCCATAGAGGAATTTTTAGATATAAATTAAGAAAAAAAAGAAAAAACAAAAAATATTAATAACAAATTAAAAAAATAAAAATAAAAAATAAAAAACACAAAAAATAAAAAAGTTGTTATATTAACTTAAGTATGTTGTTAAATTAACTTAATTATGTCATGTATTGGAAGATTTGACTCGTTCCACATCATTACGAAATATCGTATTCATGATCCATGTAACTAGTATTAATCTAATCTAATCTAATCTAATCAAACAAAGCTAAGGCAGAGATGGAGATAAATATTGGTCATCTCCCTTCAAAAACCGTGCAAGCTTTGACCTCCATCGGTTTAGGAAAACTATTGTAAACTGACATCTAGATGGGGGCACAGGTATTTAACGTGTACTCATCCCGAATACGAGTCCTTAAGGACTGTGCTACAACTCTCGGTTTCGTAGGCAATGGGATTCTCTAGCGCACGGCAAATGCAGCAGTACGTGGCAGTCCGAACTCCATTATTTTGCAAATGACTGGAAACAGATAAGCCAGAAAAGGATATCGGCATTTACTCACGTCTGTAATGACAATTACCAATCACAACAAGTGATTGTTTTGTCGTACGAAGACTGCTTTAATGCAACAGTCCAGACTTGTCTATCTTGTGAAAGCCTCTTCATCTCTCCGTTCAAATGGTTCAAATGGCTCTAAGCACTGTGGGACTTAACATCTGAGGCCATCAGTCCCCTAGACTAGGAACTAGTTAAACCTAACTAACCTTAGGACATCACACACATCCATGCCAGAGGCAGGATTCGAACCTGCGACCGTAGCAGCCGCGCGTTTCTAGACTGAAGCGCCCAGAACCGCTCTGCCACAGTGGCCAGCATCTCTTTGTAATTACAGCAACTTACATCTGCGTCGAAGCGGTACCGTGAGTTTGCTTCATGAGTAACCCAACCAGGAGACGTGTAGAAGGCAACTAAGTTTTTTCTCCGATTACTTTTTGAACGTGTCGCACTTCCTCGTTCTCTCTGTACCTTTCTAGTATGTATGAGGGCATGTTGAGTGAATGTGTTGGGCTTAGAAAGGTGAAGGGCTGTTTAAAAGATTGTCCGTAGATGCGGTAAACTCCTCAAAAGAGAAACTAGGGAAGCTAAACAAATGTATTGCTTGAGACACTTCGGAAAGATCTGTTCTGAGGAGTGTAGAGAGCGGAGTTTGACCTTCAGCCAATAGGAACGTGGCAGTTCGAACAACGCCCGGGGTGGCCGGTCGGTAGCGTGGCGGGCAGACGGTAGCTCCGACGTGTTGAGGAGAGGACGCAGTATGGAGACGCTCCGTCCGGAAGGAGGTAAGATGTGAAATGCAGTATATCACAATAGATGCAGTTCACGAACCAACTTCCCCTCTTTGGCTCGTCTCAAGTGCGCACATGAAAACTATGTGCTCGAGCATCTCTGTGGGTAGCTTCCCAGCTCTGTGCGGTCGCGCTTTTGCGTTAATTTATGTAGTAGCGACATTTCACCTAGTGTTTAGCGGTGTGCTTCAGCGTGGCGATGCATGGAACGGCTGTGCCCTGGTGTGTGATAATGAGTTCCCTTCTGCCTTGCCGGCCGGAGTGGCCGAGCGGTTCTAGGCGCTACAGTCTGGAACCGCGCGACCGCTACGGTCGCAGGTTCGAATCCTGCCTCGGGCATGGATGTGTGTGATATCCTTAGTTTAGTTAGGTTTAAGTAGTTCTAAGTTCTAGGGGACTGATGACCTCAGAAGTTAAGTCCCATAGTGCTCAGAGCCATTTGAACCTTCTGCCTTGACTGGTTGATAATACGAGATCAATTAGCCATTTCAATACTTTTCAGCGCCGATAATACTATGGATCACTGATTCCAGATTACGTTCAGTTACAACATCTAAATTTGCAACAAAATTTCGGTCACCTAATAAACAGAACTGGAATTTTTGGACAATTAGCTCTCGTCTCCCAAAACTCAAATTCATAATTATGAGTAAGAACTCCCTTATTACCTTACTAAATAATGCCAAATCAACTAGCATTTCCCCTCTTGATAAGCCAGTAGGTATTTGGGCGTAGGCCTGAATAAAGGTTAGCGGTTACCGGCCCCGCTGCAAAGTGCGTCGGTTTTGTGTGTGTGTCTTGTTATTCCGCTGCGTGCACTAGTGTTTTATCAACAATTAAATATCAGGGTCGTACCCACACGAAACATTATCACGCGCATTCGACCACAGCATCCAGTAGGAGAGGTAAGAATACTCCGTCATACTAATGTATGAGCAGCAAACAACCAAGCAGACAAGCAGCACGGACCAGCACCGCAGACAGGAAAGACGGTTACCGCGCACCGTTAATCTGCTTGCTGTAGTCAAGCCTTGATAATTCTCTAGAATTTTTACCACTACATTTCCCCCAATTGCCAAAGTAATGATTCCTTGAAACCTCAGAGTGTGTCCTTCAGCCGTCCGCTTGTTTTAGCCAGGTTTTGCCATGAATTGTTTTCCCCCCATTAGGTTCCGTACCTTCCCATTTGTTACTCGGCCTACTCACCTAATCGTCATACATCTTATGTAACACAACATTTAAAAATCTTCTGTTATCTGTGTCTCACACCCGTATGAGTCTACACTCCAGAAAAATATCTTCAGAAATAACTTCCTAATACTTAAATTTACATTCGATATCAACAAATTTCTCTTTTTAAGTAATTCTATTCAAGTTATTGCCGGTTTGCATTTTATGTCTTCTTTAATTCGGCCATCCTTGTTTATTATTTTGTCGACAAAATACCAAAACTAACGTATTACTTTCAGTGTCACCTCCGAATCCAATTCCCTGAGCATTGATTTATTTAATTTAATTGCATTCAGTTTCAGCTGTTGTACTTTTTTTATATTCTTCTTATAACCTTTTGCTGTTAGTTGTCGCGTTTCACCTTGCCAACCATTTGTGCTTGTGATAAATTCTAAGTTGCACCATGGTACAGAGAATGTTTTAAACTGGATAAGTCAGATATAAAGTTGAAAGAGGACAAGCGCATACAGAAGGTAACAGGACCATACCTAATAAAACATTCCAATGCTCGAATGAACCTTCATAATGAAGACAGCTTAATATCTTATTATCAAAACAAAGATCAAATGTGTCTCATTAGTGTCAAAAAACAGAGAAGCGAATTTTTCTTCTTTCATGTGTAGAAGAGCCTGTTATTTATGAGATAAGATAAAAAGAACAATAGTTCTCTTGCTTTAAATTCATTAGCGATGGTCAAACTTTTCCACACCTTTTGAACAGTTTCATCTGCTTAGAAAAAATATTTGCATATACATCACCAACATAAAGCGAGGTTGTACGTAAATCAGAGTAAAAGACAACTGTTGATTTGAAACTTATCTTCCGCTCTGAATGTATGTATAATGCTTCTAAACACACACACATATCGTAATTCCTGAAGTGTTTTGTATCCAAGGTTATCAATTATTGATAAGTCAACTGAACATTACAAAAAAGCGTCACCACTATTTTTTGGGCATCACTGCAGGAACCAGCAGCTCGGTCACAGCATTTGCAGAAATCATACGCTGCCTGCAGACACCACGTCGTCGCCATGCCAGTTGCAGGAACAGCGCTGCTTGTATACTGCGAGACGGGCCAGACCGAAGACTGCAATCCTGGCGCTGAAGAGGTACGAAGGGGTTCTTGCAAAGGGGGCTACGTAGTTAATCACCACCCCTCGGATTTGTTATTTCGAAGGTGGCTGGAAGCCATGCATCGGCACAACAAACGAGTTGTCAACCCATATAAATAAATATCAATTTGAGCAGAATTATCAGAAGTCCTGCAGCGCCCGCCACGTCTGGAGGGTTACAACAGAGGCCAGAGTGATACTGAACAGCAAGAAACCAATGTGGGGGGTGGGCTTGCGCTTTGACGGCACCATCCTCCAGCAACAAGTCCACTTTCTTGGACTGGTGCCCCTCCACTGTTGGGCCACTACTGCTGGACTTTGGCTGCAGCCTACCTTGAGAGGCAGGAGATCGAGACCCGGGCAGTATGGCTGCTCGTCCTCATAGACTAACGCTGGCATCCAGGTACCATGCACCAACACTCCAGCGCGAGACCCACTACCAAAGGCTGTCATGCCCTCCAAATATTCTGGCAGTCCAAGCTGCAGGGACCTACCATGAGCATTGACGCCATACTAAATGAAGCAAACGTTGCTGAGCAAGTTTCTGTGTGTTCGCGTTCATGGTCTTGGACGTCTTGGGCTACCTATTGGCGGCTAGCCGGCCACCTCAGTGTAACCCGCACTCTCCCTGCGAAGTGTTGAGATGGTGCGTGGCCGCATCGGAGAACTGCTACGAGTGTACTAGCATAAGCTCTACTCTGTTGATTTTGTTTCTCTGAGCTGCCACTGGCCTGCCTCCCCACCGCGACCCACTGCCGCTAACCAACTCTGCGAAGAAACAACCCTGAAGCCTGAACATTTTCGGTTACAAAACAATTTACATAGTTTATAGAAATCCATTGAGGCAGGGGTGTGATAAAAGAATAAGAGTGCTTTTCTGTACTGACACATCATGCAAGCAACCACCCTCCCCCTCGCCCCTCCAAAAAATAAGCCACCTTGTTCTGGAATTTGTTGAACTCTATACAGAGATAATTTTAGGTAGCATCATATCGAGCGCATAGAAGATGTGGAGAACGGAGTGCCGATAAGGGGTTTCTCTTGGTTTACTAGCGCTGATAGTACCATGTGATACTTGGGGGTAGTAGTTGACAAAATCATCTCCTTTAACGATGAGGGTGCAAAAGAATGAGGGACGTTCAAATGTTTTAAATGGCTCTAAGCACTATGGGACTTAAACATCTGAGGTCATCAGTCACCTAGACTTAGAACTACTTAAACCTAACTAACATAAGGACATCACACACATGCATGCCCGAGGCAGGATTCGAACCTGCGACCGTAACAGCAGCGCGGTTCCGGACTGTAGAGCATAGAACCAATCTCCGTTCAATGCGACAGCCTTGCGCCACCTTACTGGGAAGGCCTGCAAGCCACTCCACTGGTCGACGCCGGAGCCAACATCTTGCTGCATCAGTAACCTCTCCATCATCCACGTACTGCTTCTGCAGGAGTGCATCCTTCATTGGGCCAGATGTAAGTCGGAAGGTGTGTAGGCGGCAAGGAACCCAGCGGACACAAACCTCTGAGTACGGAATCTGGTAGGCGAGTGTGTCAGCGCTACCTACAGAGGCGTCCAGTTGTGCAGCGAGGTGTTTGGTTGTGATCAGTCGATCATCTCCAATGAGAGTGTCCACACGGTACAGCACTGCAGGACCCACAGCCGTGTGCGACCGGCCGGCACACGGGAGTTAGGACAGGTTTGCGCGACATTCTTGCGATTATGATGGATGCCTCGCCGAGCGACTCACCATGATTTTGTTCACTGCCACGTCTCTGTAGACATTCTGAAAGTGCCTCTAAATATCTCCGATGTTCTGGTTTCCCGCCTAGAGAAATTCGATGACAGCTCTCTGCTGTGAACGCACCTCAGTATTACACACTATTGGCCATTAAAATTGCTACACCAAGAAGAAATGCAGATGATAAACGGGTATTCATTGGACAAATATATTATACTAGAACTGACAAGTGATTGCATTTTCACGCAATTTGGGTGCATAGATCCTGAGAAATCAGTACCCACAACAACCACCTCTGGCCGTAATAACGGCCTTCATACGTCTGGGCATTGAGTCAAACAGAGCTTGGACGGCGTATAAAGGTATAGCGGCCCATGCTGCTTCAACACGATACCACAGTTCATTGTGTATTGTGACGAGCCAGTTGCTCGGCCACCATTGACCAGACGTTTTCAATTGGTGACAGATCTGGAGAATATGCTGGCCAGGGCAACAGTCGATCATTTTCTCTATCCAGAAAGGCCCGTACAGGACCTGCAACATGCGGTCATGCATTATCCTGCTAAGATGTAGGGTTTCGCAGGGATGAAATGAAGGGTAGAGCCACGGCTCGTAGCACATCTGAAATGTAACGTCCACTGTTCAAAGTACCGTCAATGCGAACAAGAGGTGGCCGAGACGTGTAACCAATGGCACCCCATGCCATCACACCGGGTGATACAACAGTATGGCGATGACGAATACACGCTTCGAATGTGCGTTCACCGCGATGTCGCCAAACACGGATGCGACCATCACGATGCTGTAAACAGAACCTGGATTCATTCGAAAAAATGACGTTTTGCCATTCGTGCACCTAGGTTCGTCGTTGAGTACACCATCGCAGGCGCTCCTATCTGTGATGCAGCGTCAAGGGTAACCGCAGCCATGGTCTCCGAGCTGATAGTCCATGCTGCTGCAAACGTCGTCGAACTGTTCGTGCAGATGTCTGTTGTCTTGCAAACGTCCCCATCTGTTGACTCAGGGATCGAGACGTGGCTGCACGATCCGTTACAGCCATGCGGCTCCGATGCCTGTCATCTCGACTGCTACTGATACGAAGCCGCTGGGATCCAGCACGGCGTTCCGTATTACCCTCCTGAACCCACCGATTCCATATTCTGCTAATAGTCATTGGATTCGACCAACGCGAGGAGCAATGTCGCGATACGATAAACCGCAATGGCGATAGGCTAAAATCTGAACTTTATCAAACGTGATGGTACAAATTTTTCCTCCTTACACGAGGCATCACAAAAACGTTTCACCAGGCAACGCCGGTCAACTGCTCTTTGTGTATGAGAAATCGGTTGGAAACTTTCCACATGTCAGCACGTTGTAGGTGTCGCCACTGGCGCCAACCTTGTGTGAATGCTCTGAAAAGCTAACCATTTGCATATCACAGCATCTTCTTCTTGGTGGTTAAATTTTGCGTCTGTAGCAAGTCATCTTCGTGGTGTAGCAACTGTAATGGGCAGTAGTGTATTATTAGAAATTTTGTATCAGATATCATTAGCTCATGTAGGTAGTCAGTGACGAACGATGCGGGTAAGTGGAAGAATTTAACTGGGACCGCTCTGGACGTACGTAACCGATTCTGCTGATACCAGAACGCATTGTGGATAAGACGTGTAATGAGAAGCTAGCTCCCATGGCGTGTAGGCTCAGTTTGGTGTCAAGTTTGGTAGCAGCATTGTGTCGTGGTGGAGATACAGGTAAATGGCAGAGAAACATCAAAAGTACAGTATGTTAATAGAACTTGTACTACTACATATAGCGGTTCTGTGAGATGGCCACACCCCCTCTCAGCAGTAGTTAAATTAATTCCAAATTAACAATTTATAACTCCTCTCTTGAATTATGTCAGTAACATATTACACTGCAATTTATGTAACAACAAAAACCGTACTATTAAATTGTCATATTTTTTTATATGGTAGTTTACTATGTTCAGTAGAGGCAAACCTTACATACGATGGAAAATAAATAAATAAATTTCCAAATGTATCAATAACTTCTGATGAACACAGAAGTGTGTCAGCTCAATCCACCTCTTTGAACATTCAATGTGGCTTACAGAAGTCAGAGTCTGCTGCTTAAGCAGTACGAAAGCTCCGACTCGGGAAAATCTGCACCTTTCAGTGGCGAAACTAATGAACGGTTTGCCGACAGATACGCTTGCCAGAGCAATAAATATTTGAATCACGCATGTGTGCACAGCTCTCAAAATACGCATTTCGCAGATTAATTACTAATGCTAATGCCATCACTTCCGCTCAATAAATGATGTATTTGAGCGATTTGTAGCCACACATGAAGCGCACTGTCATGACATCGGAGGAGTTTCGATAAATATTTGTCATGCACGGAAGCGCTTCGTTTATCCACTCTACAGTATTCGCTATTTCTGCAAGTACTGCTTTCGTGTAATCCACAAAAGAGACTGCGGTCCGTCAACGTAATACATCACACGAGGCTATTAAATTTACAAAATCATAAATTGTGTACATCAGGTTTACTTTGTGAAGGGCAAGTAAGTAATTTACCACCTAACTCGCACAGAATAACTAATATGTGTTTATAGTGTCATCTGGGAATCTATCATACCTCCCAGCGAAATAAAAGCTCGAAATACACTGTAAATACGTAAATTTAGTCAAGGATCTTCCTGGGAAAGCGCTGCAAGCAGCATGGAAAATAATTCGTCGGGCCACTATATTCGTACTTGTTACGATGGCCACAAGAAACAAAATTGAGACCCTGCTAAAGCAACGAGCTACCGCCATATTTTTCAAATCTGTATAGTCATCTTTATCTCCTACAAGCTTTGAACTCTCTTAGCTAAATTTATTTAAAAATTTGAGTAAAATCCTGATTGGTTGCAACCTCCATATCGATCTTCCTCAAGTGATTAAACAGTAACGTTATAAAGAGGGTCGAAATGTCACTTCTGTTATATAGTTGTTTTTCATGTGATAACATTAAGTGGCCTAGCACCTCTAGCGGTTGTGTTATATTTTGACGTAATTTTTTCCCGAAATTATCATAAGCAGGGGGGTGGACAAAAACATAGAGGCAGGGCACAACACATCAGCATGCCTAACATGGTGTAGCTAAGCTTTCGGCAGTCAAAACAGTTTCCAGACGTCTAGGAATGATAAATACAGGCCCTGTATGGTTTTAAATGAAATCCTATACCATTTTTCCAGCAAAACAGTCTCAATTTCACGTAACAGTTATGAATGTACACAGGGATTACACAACCTTCTCTCGAAAGAACACCACAAATACTCAGTATTATTGTGATTCGCTGATTGTAATGACCAGGAGAAATAGTACAATTCATTATCACTTTCATAAAACCAATTCTATACAATGCGGGTTGCCTCAACAGGGACCCAGCCGTCATGGAACGCAGCATTGGCATTGGGGATCAAACATTGTGCCACAGAACGGACCTGACCACCCAAAATGTTCACATAATCCTTGGCAGTAATGAGACCCTGCTTGGTAGTAATGCGGTCTTTCAGAGTAGCATGGGGTCCACGGAACATCACTAGAAGGCTGCCCAAGTGATCATGGAAACCATGCCATGCCTATCTCCTGGTGCATAAACTGGGCCAGAAGTTGGAAACTGTGTGCAACAAAACACCCGAAAATATGACATTCTTTCATTGCTCGTTACTCGATAGTCCATGTTTTATGCCTTTCGGATGAAGTTATCCTGTTACGGGCATTTGCATCACTGCTCAGTGATTTTGGAATTCCAGTTCGTCCTGCATTACGTAGCTTATAGAGCGCCCTTCGTGCTGTTTGGGTGCTGACAGGATTCGCAAGTGAGAAATTCTGTTCTGCGGGGATTTTTGAAGATGTCGTCTTCTTATATTTCTTCACAATCCTCTTCAATGACCGTCTGTCAAGGTGACTCAATACGCACTTTTTTTCCGAGTTGCGACTTAGCGACTAACATTTTTCTGCTTCCTCTGTATGAGGCATAAACCGTCGATACGGTGCCTATTGACACACCAAACACTTCGGCTCCGAAGGTTACGGAAGCGCCCACCATAAGAGCATCAACAATTTGTCCACGTTAGAATTCAATTAGCTCCGACACGATGCACTCGCGACTACACAGAATACCGTTTTGAACTCGACTGAAAGTTGCGACGTATAGAAGACATCGCACAGGTGCCGTTAGTGATCAACTACATCAGCGCAAGTCGCAGACTTCACTACCATCTGCATTCGTGTTCAATTTTGTCCAACCTCTCTAGGACGCACTTCTGTTGAAGGATAGAAAGATTGACTCGTTCGAGTCCATTTCCATAGCAAACATTACATATAGGGGCGAGTGTCACCACGATCAGACAAGAAACCTGAAACGAAAATCTGAACAGAAACATTTTATTTCATTCTATAAGCTGTTATGCTGATATTTTTATCACTAAATGAGTGGGTAACTATTTTAGACAACGGAAAAAATATATCTGTTTGCTAAAGCATGGAAGGATCTAACGTATTAATGTAAATAAGTGGGGTAAAAGACGAATGAGAACGTTTCTTGAGGGGGCAGCAAGTGGTGGAAGATACACGAGAATGAGTCCTTTGTGAAATAAAAGAAGGCAGAATGTTACCGAAGACGAAGGCTCTCCACTGTGGCGGACGAGATACGGGCCAGCAAAAGCAGCCAGAAGGTCAGGTAAACAAGGACGCGGCACCGGGCTCTACTGAAAACTAGCGTCATAGGAGATGCATCTGCTACCGGTTCGGAGACTCCATCCCGAATTATGTCCTGGTTCAGCTCGCAACTGTAAGGTATCATGGATTAGATGGGTACTAGTCTCGAAATTAAAGGCGACTGCCATTTGATGCGAAATATATAAATGGAGGGACCGTCACCACCTGCTGAAACGACCTCTATGGTTTCCAAGATTTGCTGTAGGGACTATAGCGACGGTTCGGAATTGCATTTAAAAGCTATTATGTTTGCTGGGGACACATAGTTCATAAACTATGCACTGTATAGTCACAATGATGTGACCACCTGTCAAAATCCTGAATAACCACCTTTTGCAGTACGGACCGCTGCGAGACAATGAGGTTCTAAAAGGAACCGTCTCCAAGCTTCTTGGTTCACGATCCATGGCAACAATAGCCCGTTCGAGGTGGTCCCAAAGATTCTCGATTGGTTTTAAATCCAGGGAGTCTGGTGGCCATGGGAGTCCGGTAAACTCATACTGGAGCTCTTCAAAACCCGCACGTACACTGCAACCTATGTGATAAGTTGCATTCCGCTGTTGGTAGGTATCATCTTTCCGAGGAGAAACAAACTGCATTTAGTAGTGGACGTGGTCCCCAAGGATAGACGCATACTTGTGTTGATCCATTCTGCCTTTCAGAATGACGAAATTGGCCAGGGAATGCCACGAAAACATTCTCCGTGGCATAACGCTCCCTCCTACTGCCTGGACTCTGCAGTCGATTGTTGCGGCCGTCTCCCTAATCGAGCATAAAACGTGATTCATCTGGAAAGCCCGCCTGCTAACATCCAGTGAATGTCCAGTTGCGGTATTGCGTGCAAATTCCAGCTTTCGTCCCCGATGAACAGCAGTCAGCCTGGGTGCATGAACAGGCGCCTGATGCGGACGAACGTGAGCCGCAGCGTTCGTTTAGTTGGACCGACATTAAAGAGACATTCGATTCATCTGGGCGCTCAACTGCCTATCACTTGTACGTGTATCCACCCACACACATCTTCACAGCCATCATCGATGGCCCACAGCGCACCAAAGATGTGAGGACGTGCGCGGTATACCTTAAACACGGCTGCACGGGAACACTTACAGCCTTAGTCGTTTCGGAAATGTTTCCACCCTGTTGCGGATCAGTTGAATCTCTTCCTGCACGTCGTCGTCTCTTCCTTCGACCCCACCTCCCCGACACGCTTTTTATACTGTCTATTGTTGAAGGGCGACCATACCCTGCGACAAGGGAGAGGGGGGGGGGAAGGGCCGCTTGCCACCCACACCAGCCCCATAAAACTCTTAAAGAAAAGACTCAATATAGTGTAGTTTCATTATGGTTACTTACAAGTCGCCATTCTTCTTCCAAAATATTAAAAATACTCCAAACCCTCCTTACAAACTATCGTGTGGGAGCCCTTGCTTCCGTAATGTCGGACTTCAAATCACCTGTTAGCGTTACGCTCAATAATTCGACGGTGTGACGCTGTCAGCCTGTTTCCGAATAACATGGTAGTCTGCGACTTTCTCTTTGTTTGAGGCATTGCGTTGTGCTTATCTACATTTAAAGACAGCTGCTACTCATTAAACCACGTTAATGTTTCTTCAAATCTTTGTGCAAGTCATTACAATGTCCTTGTGATATATTCATGTAGACAACAACATCTTCAGAGAACAATCTGATAGTGCTGTTAATCCTATCAGAAAAAACGTTTATGTTTACTGCAGTCATTGTGATCCTATTAGGCCTGCTTGTAGCACAATTTTTGCTACTATGTTTTCTGTCCAACATTCACTGACCCGTTTAATGTACAGAAATCCATTAGTTAAACAATCGTTGAATACATTTCGTATCAGTGAGGATCCTACGTACTACCGTAACTGCCTTGTTAGTGGACAGTCTGATAGTGAGCGCAACGTGATTTGGAGTTCTGGGAAGACAGAATATCCCCGTCATCTCATATCTACAAATTTGAAGGTAACATGTGCGAATAAAGCATATATACACAGAGGTCCAGAAAAATGTAGATGATCTTTGATATTAATGGAAGAAAACAACATACCGTTACAATTCTTTCACGGGGGGACGTTATTTTGTGTATTCAAAGTGACTCCCGTTAACAGCCAAACAACGTCGATGACGCCGAAGTGTTGACCGAACTACAGCTGTGAGTGTTTCCAATTTCAAGAACGCCTTGATGGTTTCTCGTAGCTCGTTAGTGTAGGTCGTTTCTGTTGATGGTGATGCATGATCAAACAGTCGAACATCACAGATATAATGAGAGCAATTCCAGATGAGGCTAGCTACTCACAACTGAGGGAGTCCTAGAAGGAACTACTTCGTGCACCTGACGGCGATACTAGTCGTAATGTTGACCACATGCCTGTCTAGCGAATGCCTCAAGAGAACCAGCTCTGCCTGTACTAAATGCAGAGTGTGTAGGCACTATCAGCAGATGATTTGCCTGCAAGGCTACACTTCTGGTTAATTCATCAATGTGGCAACCTAAATCCAAATGTGCTGTTTACGGCTGAGGTTTCGTTTCGACGTGATCAAACTGTAAATTTTGACATAGAGCAGGTATGGCTGTCCTCAAACCACACAAAATTCTGAAACCAAGTCATCAACAAGTATTTTCTGTCAACGTTCGGATCGGCATTGTTGGCGACTGATAAGGTCTCATGTTCTTTCATCCAGAGACAACTGAGAATCTTACCATGCTTTCTTAGATAATACTTTAACTCTTCTACTAGAACATGAACATTTATGAATGTGACAAAACATGTACTGCTTGCACCATGGAGCTCATCCTCAAATTTTCGAACCACTGTCGGTTGTAAAAGTGACCAAAACACTTGAGAAACAATATGCATCTATATAGCCATACAATTTTTAAAATTTTGGTTACTGGCTACCGGTTTCGTAGACAGTACCAGAGACTGAGGATGGAACTATGTACCGAAACCAGGTAGCCAATATGCAAAATAAGCCGGCCGGTGTGGCCGTCCGGTTCTAGGCGCTTCAGTCTGGAACCGCGTGACCGCTACGGTCGCAGGTTCGAATCCTGCCTCGGGCATGGATGTGTGTGATGTCCTTAGGTTAGTTAGGTTATAAAGGCACATTTGCATGCCGTGCGTGAGTTTCCTCGCAAACGCGAAATCTTAATTAAATAATTAATCTCTGGCAAATAAATAAAGCCTATGGCACAGAACTGCAGCGCTATGCCGCTGATAAAACAAAATACAATTGTGACGCTCTTATGTTTCATTAACAAGAAGTAGGTCGAGTAGAGTAGCTGGTGCGGGAAGCAAGTATATTTTATTGACTGGCACACCACCATATTTGATGTTACATAAGAACACTGCGAGTTGCAATCTTACTAGGCACTCGATTCTGTAAAGAATTTATATTTATGAAAGCAAGTAGAATTATTTAACTGTAGGCTTATTCGTTGAATATATCTGATTTAACTAACTGTGTAAACCTTTTTATGTTTAATAGAGAGTCACCTCTGTACGACGTATTGACATGGCTGGCAAATTATGCTAATATCGAGATTTAGATTTTGAGTCCGCACCTACCGCAGCAGTCTTTGGAAACGATTTAAATACGAAGTCCGATTATTCGAGTCTTACTTCACGGTCAACTACGAATAACATTGCATTTACGAAAAAGCCATTGCCAAGCGTCTGATACCAAATAATTAAACGTCCACGTTCCAGATAAGCAAATATTAATTACAACCAATCACTATCATACATATACAATAATTAATATTTTATTTATTTATTTATTTTGTAAGGTTTAAGTAGTTCTAAGTTCTAGGAGACTGATGACCAAAGATGTTAAGTCGCATAGTGCTCGGAGCCATTTTTTTTTCCAGAATAATAAATAGATAGCGACTAGAAACTAAACTGTAATGTTAATGTCGTAGGCTCTTGAAGGATGGCCAGGTTGATGCTGACCAATTCCTTTACCTCCACGCACTTTGGACCTAAACTCGCTATGCTTTTATGAATTGGAGCATTTGAAAGATCTCATGTGCGGAACTCTTGCACGAGATGTCAGAGTCTACGTACCCGTGTTGTGAAAGGCTGTGAAACAATACGTAGTTCTCCAGGGATACATCAGCGCATCAGGGATTGAATTTGATGGCGGGTTGATGCACGTATTCCTGTTAACCAACAGCACTTTCAACATTTCGTTTAGGAAAGCGTTTAATACCGTGCTGACACGTTACTTTCCTGTGTGTTTCCCATGACTGATGTGTTGAAGAGCTGCTGCAAGTGAGTTCTAAGATGGAAATAAAGCATTTTAGAAACCAAGTCCGTATAACTTACTTTCTTTCTCTAAGTGTGAAGAATGTATTGTGCAAGCTTTGCCATACTTTTTGTTATGCACTGTATTGTACCGTATTTCGTTTTTAGGATGTGCCGGTTGCGACGATTCTGTGAATCGACTGGGGTTTGCTATCGATTAGTGTCTAGTGTCTTTTCCCTCAGGGACGGAGCCGCCAGGAGTGTGGAAGCAAGGCGGGGGGGGGGGGGAGGAGAGGAGAGTAGAGGAGAGAGCCGCCAAGTGACAAGAGTGGAAAGCGTGTATGCCGCAAAGTGGCGAGTAACGGCTGATTGGGTGGAAGGTGCTCGATTCGCTAACAACAAACCCCCTTGAGTGCGAGGTCGCAAAAGACCAATGTTGTTTTCGGTATTCGACGCCTCACATATTGTCTACCACGCAACCACAATATTGGCTGCTAATGGAAACAGGGGATGGGACTGGAAGTATCCAATGGTGAGAACAACATGAGGCTAGTAGGCGTAGTGAACTGCTTAGTCGACGAGTAACTCACAAGTGCGGTGGTGTTGGTGTTGACACAAAGCAGAGCAAGGCAACGATAAAAAAGCAAACATTGCATTACATCTACAACAGTCGCCAAAGTTGGCATTTCGTCAGAAAGGAACCCAAGAAATTTCACAGAATAAGAAAGAAGAGACAAATGAAATATTAGCGTTTCTGCAATATGAGACAGCGGAATGTGTGGAAGTGTATACGCTCGACTGTTTGGAAAATATACATGAGGAATACAATGATGACGACACGAGCTTAACAAGTGAACGTGGTGCTGAAACAGGTGTCGACCCATGTAGTTCATCATCCTTGTCTGACAGGGAGCCACAAATCCCGTCTCCAGCGAAGCGTAGTAAAGGACAATCATTGTCCGTGGAGCGGGTATTAAAAATAGTTATATATTGAAAAATCGTCCTGCAGCATAGTAAAAATAAATTATGAACTGACTGACAGTTTAGTGCATAAGAAAAACTACGGATATTCAGGAGAGGACAAGGTGCACTTCTCACAAAACTAATGTTTGCGCGTTTCAAGTATGCTCGATACGATTTACAGGCTGTGCATGATAGTGACCTACTACTTTATGCACATCGAATGGCGCTCGACATAGATTACAGTGATTTAAACAGAAGCAGTGACGGTTGCATAACTTCAAACAGTGCTGCAGAAATGAAGGACGTGAGAACGAAATTTCAAGAAAAGCGCCAACTTGACGATGCACAGTAAATTGTGGATTCGGCCCGAAAATTTGTAGACGAGATAAACAAGCTTCTCCTGTCGTTCAGTAAAGAATTTGTATTCAATTCCGACCAATTGGAATCTGAAGAGAAGACGTATGTGGAAGAAAACCTAGAAATTAGATGTACCAAGAAAGTTTTACCGAGTTCAACTAACATCAATGCCTTAACGCATTCATATACAACTATTCCGACTGTTAACCTGATTGGTAAATTGTCTGGGAAGTTATTTACTGTGTTCGGGAAGATGGAAGTGTTCGGCCCCCTACGATTCTTTCTCGTACGCGTGATCTTGCAAGAGCAGTAGGGAACTATTTAAGTCACTCCAAGCAAGAGTGGAAAAATAAGCGTACGAGAACTTCAACTATGGTACGAGCGCTGCTTTTGGCAAAAAGCTGGCCCAAATGACTTGCTTTTACTTGCTTCCCGGTCTATGTATAACAATCGTAATGTAGTTGAGAGCAAACTGTCCCTCGTGAAAAGTGTGTGGCATTGTAATTCATACCACTTGGAACCAATGGACAAATTCAGTCTCAGGATGTTTGTTTTTCCGTGCCCGTAAAACATATTATCGCATTATCTGCAGGTAGGCCAGTTTCACGATAAGCTTCATGACAGACTGTTTCGCATTCGGATGCATGCCATCACATTCCATCAGTTCTCACCACCCTGTTACACCAACATTCAATTCCGACCAACTGGAATCTGAAGATAAGACGTATACGAAAGAAAAACAAGAAATTAGAGGTACTAGGAAAGTTTCAGCGAGTTCAACTATCATAAATACCTTAATACATTCATATACAATTATGCCGACTGTTAACCTGATTGGTAAATTGGACAAATTCCTTACGAGTGGATGCCTAGCGCCAACCGATGTGGCCAAGCAGTTCTAGGCGCTTCAGTCTGGAACCGCGCGAGCGCTACGGTCGCAGGTTCGAATCCTGCCTCGGGAATGGATGTGTGTGATGTCCTTAGATTAGTTAGGTTTACGTAGTTCTTAGTTCTAGTGCACTGATGACCTCAGATGTTAAGTCACATAGAGCTCAGAGCCATTTGAACAGTTTTTGGATGCCTAGCTGACGTCCTGCACGGCTTGTAGCTCCCGAGGAATTCGCCTTCGATCTTGGCGGTGCGAACCTTTGTGTGATCACTGTGGTGCGCCATTCGGTGTTCATGGACCAAGTTAATTATTTGTTTCAAACATTTCTTGAGTGTTTACGTTGTCCATTTTGTGAGTCATAATACATACATCCCGTAGAAGGTTGATTTCTGCACCACCCGGAATTCATTTTCTGTCGCCCTCCTGGTGCTCTTGATGAGTCATTAGCAGCTAATATTTTTCCTGATGTGAGTGTTATCACAACACTTTCAAATGAACCTTACTAAAGACTGAACTCGTCACATTGCACGCAAGGGGTTCCTTGCAAGTAAAATCGTGATATTGTGCTTCCTTAAGTTGTTGGGTGGCATTGTACGTTACGATATTACAGAAACGAAATTGTGTGAAATTATGTATGTGGATTTTGGCAACGGCCTTGCGGCAGTGGCTACACAGGTTCCCGTCAGATCACCTAAGTTAAGCGCAATCTGGCGTGGCAGGCACTTGGATGGGTGACCATCCGGGCCGCCATGCGCTGTTGCCACTTTTCGGGGTGCACTTAGCCTCTTGATGTCAATTGAGGAGCTACTCGACCGAATAGTAGCGGCTCCGGTCACAGAAAATCATCATAACGACCTGGAGAGCGGTGTGATGACCACACTCCCCTCCAATCCGCATCCTCACCTGAGGATGACATGGCGGTCGGATGGTCCCGATGAGCCACTTGTGGCCTGAAGACGGAGTGCTTAGATATATGTGAATTTTAGAAAAGTTAAACGATGGTTAATTGGCACTGGCATAGATACTTTTGGTTGTGTCCAGCGGTTGATACGAGTTGTATTTATCAGCATGCTGTACTCACTTGGTTTTTGTAACATTGGCCAGTATATCGGTGCCGAGCAGCTTCACAGTTTCGGAAGCCCTGCCAATGACGTTGCAAGTGAAGTGCTCCAGTAGAGCGATCTAATAATCACGCTTCGTATGGCGTCTTGTGTATGAATCTTTCATCTGCCATGTTGGAACAGGAAGTTAGGAGGACGAAGATCTCCGTATTACGAATGAAGGATCAAATGGATGCATGGCAGGTTTGGAAATTTTCTCACTCAGAGACACAGTTATGGAATTCCACTGGACACACCGTCTCGTGAATTAAAGATACATTGAGTAAATCTTACTCTTCTATAATGGTGTCTTACGTATATAGTTGTAAGCATTCGTTAACTGATGTGTTCATAATATGAATAAGGCTACTGTTGGTCGTTTTACGGCAGAGCAACCTCTGGCATTTCATTAATTTTAAGAGGGGGGTCAGGGGGGGGGGGGGGGGGCAGGGGGGGGCAGGGGGGGGCGAGAAGCTTCGGAATTTATAGTGTTGACAATTTTATATGTTTTTCGTTTTACGATACTGAATTGTTCTGAGAAACGCTTGTGTAACATTCCTTTGTCCCGTTATGGACTGCTGGTTACTATGGAGGAAGAGATTTCCCTAAGAGTCAGCTTTAGATAATACGTGCATGTTATGATTTCTGTTTGGGGTTTCACTGAATTAAAGGAACGCCACTACGAACTTTCTTCCTGGTTAACTGAAGAATACCTTAAATTTTTTCAGCCCCTGCAGTATTTTCGTTTTCCATTTCATTTAAAATACATTGACTTTATTAACTCAAAGAGAAAGTCTCGTTTTTTGTATAATTTGTGTCCCACTTCCCACGCCTCAATAAAATAAAACACCGATTATTGACAGACCTCATGCATGGAAGATCCTTGCAAGTAGGAGACAAAGTCTACCCATCCGCCTGACAACTACGCACCAAGTAATATTGCAAGCACACTGCACGTGGTGGCTAGACGAACACTGTATTGAATCACTGTGGATAAACTGAACCACATTCTACCCTTCCAAACAATTCCTTCCCCAAGAGCTAACTCCTATTGCATTTAGAGAATCAACTTTCTTCGACAAGCCTGGTACCTAATATTTTTACCCAACGCACACAGTAAACGTGGAGTGCCCAATATTCGATAATTCACTAAAATTCTTAGGACGTGGCTACTTGGGACGCTATGCATCGCTGATCTCCCAGACGGCAGCGCGATCGAAGTGCTTAATGCGGTGTCCAGGTTGTAACGCTTTCTTCATACCTTACCATAGACGCCTCTCTTTATCGCTCCACAATGGATGCGTTCACGATGAAAGACTTCATACTGAAGACACCGCCGTGTATGTAGTCGTTACGGTTGTTTTTAAATCCTCAGTGTAGGTCATAATATTTATGAAATGATAGTTAAATGGACACCCTAGCTGCAAACAGGCGTTGATGTACTTCATTCGGGGCACACCTTTTTAACATGTCCCCAATGAAGTACATCAACGCCTGTTTGCAGCTAGGGTGTCCATTTAATTATCATTTCATTTCTAGCAAAGCTGCATGGTCATCCACGGTAACTGTTCTTTGGGGAACAGATACTACCCTTATATATACATAATATTTATGGTTTGCTCGTTCCTTGTTTTCTGCGGCAGTTGACGGCGAATAGTGAACGCTTTTCAGTCTGTGGTGGTCTACTGCGACAGACCCCTTTTAAATTCTAATTTCAGATAGCGGTACTCCTGCTTATCAGACTGCTCGTAAAACCCTCCGTGGCTTGGTTTATGGGCCGCGGGCTTCTGTATGGGACTGTACGTACCTTATTACTCCATTTCCAAACACGTTACCTTAAGATTTCTGGAATCTCCTTATAATTTATTCTCTCTATTATGAAAACTGAGAAAACTATTCATCGTTCTTCATTCTAAAAGTTTCTTGGAAACTTGACTACACATAATTTACTTATTTTCCTCACAAATTTTTCAGAAGGGAAACAACACTTACTTCTGCACAGAATTACGGGACTTTGAGCTCATTGTCTCACCTTCACATCCCACCACAAAGAATTACACACATGACTTGCATCAATCGAACACTGAAATCCGATTATGTACAACAGATTGTACAGATGCAAGAGATACTAAAAGAGTAGAACATAAACAAACTTAAAGTTAATGAAATGGCTAGAAAAGTTAAATGCTTCAAATATAACAAATATTCAATCATTAAATATTATTTGTCTTCGAATTCAGTTTAACACTGTGTAACTATCGATGGATACATGCAACTGACCCATTTTCAAATCTATTGGACATAGAAGTTTCCAAACTGTACTTGGCTTGTTAAAAAGAAATTTTACTGTTCTTTTTATTTCTTTTGCTGTCGTTCTACGTACTGTCCAGCTGCCCTAAACAAACGAAAGCTCTATGTAATCAGAGAATAAGCCACATTAAACTCCTGTACAATAGTTTCCAACAGAATCTGCTCACCAACACTGGTCGTCATTTCAGTTGCAGTAGTTGACAGTTTAGCATCTCTGGCTGCACCAGTGAAGATTCTACCATGATTTTATTGCAACATCCTTAGTACCGACATAAAAAAGAAGATAATCTTGCAATAATACACAAATTAAGTATATAAATTCAAATTAATCGCCACTACATACATTAAATTTATTTAAGCATTCTCAGGTGTATTCTCTAAGGCAGTAAGCAAAGCAGGGTGGCAGATACCAGTATTGTTACACCATATTTCCTTCTTGCCAACCTAGTGATACAGGTGATAAGACTGCGTTACCGTGTTTCTGAATTAAAGGTTCCTCTGGACAACAGTACATAATTTCTTTTGAAATGACAATCCTTTACAGCAAATTTTTAATAAACCATCTTTTGTAATATTATTACATAAATTTCTTGAACAATGTAACAGAACATAAGACCTTATCTTAAAAAAACACCCAGCAAATTTTCGCAGTCTTATGTGAGTGTTATTTCTTGTACAGATAAAAGAGCTCATAATGGTAGGCAACTGGTCCTGTTTTGTCACTGCTAATTTCTATTACATTTTTTCGTTGAGCTCCTGATTGTTCTAGTGTTGATTATCCTGCTTACCAATTATTTGTGCATAGTTCAGAGGTATTTGGAAAAAATAAAAAACGAATTGTGAAGTTTTGCAATTATAAATAAATTAGCCTCTCACTGCAAGAATGCCTTTCAATTTCTTTAATTCAATATCGATTTCAGGACTGCCATCCAAGCGCTGAAGTGTTATTTTGTGTGATGAAGTGGACGCTGGATTTGGGCATACTTCCTGATCGGAGATAACAGCCAACTCTGATCACCAAAAAAAAAAAGAAAGAAAAAGAGTACTTAACAGCGAACAGATGTATAGTTCAATATGGACCTTAAGATGGATCTGACAGTACCGAAATCGAATGCCTTAACGAAATTAAAAACCATGCTTGCAGCGAGAGGCTAGTTTCTTTATAATTGCAAACCATCATACGGCTGCGTTCCCACTACCCTCTACAATGGAACGTTAATAACTCACAAGTATTTTTGTTAAGGTGTAACATTTACGTTTAAGATACCCTTATGTTTCATTGCCGGAAGGCGATGTGGATCACAGTCCCAAAGTGGAACGTCACTGAAATATTTGCCTATTGTCACTCATTTCATCTTCATGAAAATGCAGAGACTACCTCCACAACATGTCAGTGGCCAATTTCCTGTTGGTATGAAACTACAGAGACAAACGTCACCGATTTCCAACACATTGTTTCATGCGAGTAAAGCGTAGATGATTGATTGATATGTAGCATGTTTTGTATAAAGAATGTATTACCTCTTACTTTTTCTTTGGTTAACCGTGCCATCTCAAGTCCGCGTTAATGCAGATATTACTATATTACTAAGAAGCCTAATTTCGGACTGGCTCTTCTAGCTTTTGTCTTTGAAGTTTATCAACACTACAGGCGCACAAATTGACGTTATTCTAAGGTGGATCAGGGTACATTTCAATAATTCATAGGCCCCCGTCATTTACCGAGTTTGGATGTGTTCAACCTACTACAGGGCGTTCAAAATAGTTTTATTACTGTAACACAGCAACTCCTTGTCATAATCTCTTTCATTTCCGGATTTCTCACTGTCCTGATGAAGTGTAGTGGACCTGTAGCACTGACACGCCTATTTTTCAGCATACTGATTGCTGCGTCCTGTAATTTCTTCACAACTTTCAAGTGCTCCACACAGACATGAAACTAAAAAAATAAACCCTTACACACAAGAACGAAGCGTGTTAGGGCACTTCAGTTACGATTAATGATCTAAATTTTCAAATCAATATTCGTAGTAACTTGTAAACTACTAGAGTAAAACTTCTTGTGTTCATGTAAGAAGATAATGACTAATTTCTTCTCAGTACCTTCTGTGCTCTCACTAGTTGGCTCATTTTCAATTCCCAATAAGGCAGGAGGTCAATTTTTCAGACGAAGAGAATAATACCGTGTAGCTTCATCTAAATACTTGACAGAACGCCAAAATGCATGCCCTCTGTCGCTTCTCTGCGCTATAGAGCACCAAAATTCTTCTTAAAAATATTTCTATGATTTCATTTGCTAAGGAAATTCAGCTACATTCTGATGAAGCATAGAATGTTATGTCAGCATAATATTGTCTTCCATTAGTAATCAAAACGGCATCGGTCCTGGGTTCTCACACTTCCACCTCTTAAATTTTGGATAAAAATCATCAGTAATGGCGGCGAAGATTTCCCCCATAAGAAGTCACCCTTACTCTGACAACGGCCTTGTCAAAGAGGGCGGAGGCGCGGAAAGATAGTCAAGGCACTCTCTTGCCCTTCGGGTGGGAAAGTACCCCTAAAGGCGAAAGAATCAGAAATGATTAACGGCATGAGGATGCAGAAGACAACGAAACCCACTGCACTGAAGACAATGTATCTCGACAGTACATGTGACGTGTAATTGAAAAAGTGTCCTGATGATCTCTCCATTGGCAAAATATTTAGGACTAGTCTAGTGGATGGTGACCAAGAGAAAAAGACTGAATAACCAAGAAAATGATAACGTTCTAAAAATCGGAGCGTGGAATGTCAGAAGTTTGAACGTGGTAGGGAAACTAGAAAAATCTATAACTGGAAATGATAAGGCTCAATCTAGATATAGTAGGCGTCAGTGAAGTGAAATGAAAAGAAGACAAGGTTTTCTGTTCAGATAAGTATAGGGTAATATCAACAGCAGCAGAAAATGGTATAAAGGGAGTAGGATTCGTTATGAACAGGAAGACGGAGCAGAGAGTGAAATACTGTGAGCAGTTTAGTGACAGGGTTTTTCTCATTAGAATCGACAGCAAACCAACACCGACAATAATAGTTCAGTTCAACATGCTGACGCCGCTAGCTGAAGATGGTTCAAATGGCTCTGAGCACTATGGGACTTAACATCTGAGGTCATCAGTCCCCTAGAACTTAGAACTACTTAAACCTAACTAAACTAACGACATCAGACACATTCATGCCCGAGGCAGGATTCGAACCTGCGACCGTAGCGGTCGCGCGGTTCCAGACTGAAGCGCCTAGAACCGCTCGAGCTGAAGATGAAGAGAGAGAGAAAGTACATGAAGATATTGAACGGGTAACGGGTAATTCAGTATCTAAAGGGAGATGAAAATCTAATAGTCATGGGAGAATGGAATGCGGTTGTAGGGCAAGGAGTAGAAGAAAGAGTTACAGAAGAACATGGGCTTGGTAATAGGAATGGGAGAGGAGAAAACTAGTTGAGTTCTGCAATACATTTCGTATGATGACAGCGAACACTCTGTTCATGTATCAGAACAAGATGAGGTATACTTGGAAAAGGCCGGAAGATACGGGAAGATTTCGGTCAGATTACATCATGGTCGGGCAGAGATTTCTAAATCAGATTGTAAGGTATACCCAGGAGCAGATACAGAATCATATCACATTTTAGAAGTGATGAAGAGTAGGCTGAGAGATTAGTTATGACGAATAACAGCGGAAATAAGTGGGATGCGGAAGTACTAAGGAATGAGGAGACAAGCTTGAAGTTCTCCGAGGACAGAAACATTGCGATAAGGAATAGCTCAGTAGGCAGTTCAGTTGAAGAAGAATGGACATCTCTAAAAAGTGTCATCACAGAAGTTGCGAAGAAAAACATAGGTACATAGAAGTTAAATACGAAGAAACTATGGCAACCGAAGAGATACTTCAGTTGATCGATGAAGGGAGGAAGTACAAAAATGTTCATTGAAATTCAGCAACATAAAAACACCTGAGAAATGAAATAAACAGAAAGTGCAAGGGGCCTGATACGAAATTGCTGCATGAATAGTGTGAAGAAATCGGAAAAGAAATGATTATTGGGAGGACTGACTCAGCACGTAAAAGAGTCGAAACACCCTTCGGTGAAACTTCCTGGCAGACTATAACTGTGTGGCGGACTGAGACGCGAACTCGTGACCTTTGCCTTCGCGGGCAAGTTTTCTACCATCTGAGCTTCCCAAGCACGACTCACTCTCCGTCCTCACAGGTTTACCTCCACCAGTACCTCGTCTCCTACTTTCCAAACTTCACAGAAGCTCTCCTGCGAACCTTGCAGAACTACTACTCCTGGAAGAAAGGATATTGCGGAGACATGGATTAGCCATTCTGCAGCGGTGCGTGCGCTGATATGAAACTTCCTGGCATATAAAACATATCAGCGCACACTCCGCTGCAGAGTGAAAATCTCATTCTTG
The DNA here is from genome assembly GCF_023898315.1 of Schistocerca nitens. Taxonomy (NCBI): domain Eukaryota; kingdom Metazoa; phylum Arthropoda; class Insecta; order Orthoptera; family Acrididae; genus Schistocerca; species Schistocerca nitens. Next base: position 830,880,209 of record NC_064615.1, read on the forward strand.
AAACATCCCCCAGGCTGTGGCTAAGCCATATCTCCCCAATATCCTTTCTTCCAGGAGTGCTAGTTCTGCAAGGTTCGCAGGAGAGCTTCTGTGAAGTTTGCAAAGTAGAATACGAGGTATTGGCGGAAGTAAAGCTGTGAGGACAGGGCGTGAGTCGTGCTTGGGTAGCTCAGATGGTAGAGCACTTGTCCGAGAAAGGCAAAGGTCCAGAGTTCGAGTCTCGGTCTCGCACACAGTTTTAATCTCGCAGGAAGTTTCATATCAGCGCACACTCCACTGCAGAGTTAAAATCTCATTCTGACCCTTCGTTGAAATTTAAGCAGGGGTGGTAACATGAAGAGTGCAACAGGTATTCCACTGTTAAAAGTAGAGGAGAAAGCGGATAGGTGGAAAGAATACACTGAAGGTCTCTATGAGTGGGAAGATTTGTCTGATGTGAGAGAAGAAGAGACAGGAGTACATTTAGAAGACGTAGGGGATCCAGTATTAGAATCAGAATGTAAAAGAGCCTCGGAAGACTAAAGATCAAACAAGGTAGAAGGTATAGATAGCATTTCACAAGAATTGCAAAAATAATTGGGGGATGCGTCAATAAACGACTATTCACGTTACTGTGTTTGGCGATATACCATATGATTTTTCGGAAAAATGTCACGCACACAAATCCGAAGACTACAAGAACTGACAATGCAGAGAATTATCGCACAGTCAGCTTAACAGCTCATGCATCCAAGTTACTGACAAGTACAATATACAGACGAATGGAAAAGAAAAGTGAAGATGTGTTAGATGTGATCCCTTTGGCTTTAGGATAGGTAAAAGCATCAGAGAGACTGACATTGTGGTTGATAATGGAAGGAAGACTAAAGAAAAACGAAGACCCATTCATAGGATTTGTCTATCTGGAAAAAGCGTTCGACCATGTAAAATGCTGCAAGGTGTTGGAAATACTGAGTAAAATGCGGGTAAGCCATAAGTAAAGACGGGTAATATAAAATATGTACAAGAGCAAAGAGAGAATAATAAGGAGGAGGATCAAGAACGAAGTGCTCGGTTTAAAAAGGGGTGTAAGACAGGGATGTAGTCTTTCGCCCCTACTGTTCGGTCTGTACTTCGAAGAAGCAATGACGGAAACAAAAGAACGGTTCAGGAGTGGAATTAATATTCAAGTTGAAAGGATATCAATGATAAGATTCACTGCTGACACTGCTAACTTGAGCGAAAGTGAAGAAGAATTACATGATCTGCTGAACGGAATGGACAGTCTAATCGAAGCATTTTAGGTGTGGTGCTACAGAAGAACATTGAAAATTAGACGGACTCATGAGGTAAGGAATGAGGAGGTGCTCCGCAGAGTCGGAAACCAAAGGACCAAAGGAATGTATGGAAAACACAGACAGGAGGAAGGGACTGGATGGTAGGACATCTGTTAAAGCATGGGGATTAACTTGCATGCCACTAGAGGGAGCAGTTGAGAGTAAAATCTCTAGGAGAAAACAGAGATTGGAATACATCGAGCAAATAATTGAGTACGTAGGTTTCAAGTGATACGCTGAGATGACGAGGTTGGCACAGGAGAGGTATTCGTCGCGGGCCCATCAAACCGGTCAGAAGACTGTTGGGTCAAAAAGATATTGTATATAGACAATGTATGTAAGCCACATTTGAAGGACCTTCTGTAGTCTGATACTCTGATATATACGATACGGTAATTTCATTTTCTGCCTCTTCTTTTCTGACATCAGATACTGACGACTATAGCCACTAAAAATACTTCTTCGTCTTTGTACGAAAGGATTCATCTTTAAAAGGAATATTAAAATAGGGTAAATGGTTCCTGTAACTAAACTCATACTTGTACAAATAACTAACCGTTGAACAGTTTTTGATGGAAGGTACTTCGTTCCTTTTTCTGCAGATGTTTCTTTTGTTCCTATCGCAGATGCAACGAGGAGAAAGTGCAAAATGGTTCAAATGGCTCTGAGCACTATGGGACTTAACAGCTATGGTCATCAGTCCCCTAGAACTTAGAACTACTTAAACCTAACTAACCTAAGGACAGCACACAACACCCAGCCATCACGAGGTAGAGAAAATCCCTGACCCTGCCGGGAATCGAACCCGGGAACCCGGGCGTGGAGAAAGTGCACGTACTATCAACCTGAACTGCGTTCAGCCTGACTGCATGCATCCCACGAATTATAACTTTCTTGCAGGTCCTCTACTTTCTTTGCGGCAAAGTTCTGCGACTGTATGAAATGACTATCACAAGAGACCGCTAGAGAATATTGATCTGTACGGAAATCTGTCCAGATACCACGATATCGCAGATTATAGAGACTTCAAATTATTAGAGATGAGACAGACATTAATTCTTGTGCGGTCAGGTTTACTACAATAAGCGATATTTCAAAAACGTTATCACTCTCATAAATATCGTCTATGATAGAACTCGTAAATCTGTTACACAAATAAGTAATCCTTAGCCATCTGAACTTTGTATTTGTCAGTGAGAGATTTTGCAAGATTATCAGGACTTCCAATTCGACGTATTCTTGCTCGGTAGAAGATTTTCAAACCACCTATGACCCGTCGTTCTCTTGGAATGTTTCAGCCAGGCAGCATGTATGAGTGATAATTTGGTGGGAGTGCGGAAGTATTTTGATTTTGTGTCAGACATTGAACTCCAAAACCAAAATATGATAATTATTTTCGCTTTATAACAGCAAAATAGCCATCAAGTATAAGTTTATCACGCAGTAAAGCATCAGCTCAGAATGGGAATTGGAAACGATACTCATGCTGTGTTAACTTCTTGTGCTGTCCACCCATCTGCCGTCTTCAGCAGAAAAATTCATCAACTCCTTATAGTAAGACCTTATTGTTTGCTCCGTTTTCTACGTAGTAATACATTATATTATTGTTATTGTGTTTCCAGGACCACATTGAAACTACATCCATCAAGTTCAATTCGATCCTGAACGTTATCTGCACTAGAAACAAACTCTTAAATCTCATTTGCGAAATTAAATTGGTTCGTATGCGGTCCGCTAACAATATTTCCTTATCCGTTTTCTCAGCTTAATGATTTGAAAACTATATCTATGACATCTGAGGATAATTTTGGTGATATGGAGTATATTTCCATAACTACTCTTTAAATTAGGAATTTATCAGACGCCTGAGGAGTGCCATATATTTCAAAGCCTATTAGTTCTAATTAATTTAAAACAACGTCGAAAGTATTTCCGTAAAAAACAAACCAAATAAAAAGATCTAATTCAGGTTCATTGCTGCACTCGAAAATGTTCACTTTCACGTAGTCCTATATCCCCTTCTAATACAAACTTGTCCCTTTACCTGATTTTTATTTTTTTTCTCTCTTTTTCGTGACAATTTCAGTCCATATCTTCTACATCGCGGAGAGAAGGCTGATAGATCCATAGATTAACAATTAATCTGACTAATTTTCATACAGCCAGTGAATGGCTCCTAATACTGCCCTTCAGGAGTGGACGTTTCGTCCGCGAGCGGTGACTTCGCTGCCATACGTAAGCCGTTTCAGTGAGGGAGGAAAGCTTACGTTCTCTTGGTCATTGTCAGGAAAAATTTAGACAATCTCCTATATGCTCTGTGTCACAAATTGTTCTGATCATCCACTCACTGCCTGTGGCACTATAACGCATTTAACTAATAATTTGTGGCTTCTGATAGGATTTAGAGTAGATACTACCATTACTAAATGAAAAATCAACGCCGGCTGGGGTGGCCGAGCGGTTCTACGGGCTATAGTCTGGAACCGCGCGACCGCTAGGGTCGCAGGTTCGAATCCTGCCTCGGGCATTGATGTGTGTGATGTCCTTAGGTTAGTTAGGTTTAATTAGTTCTAAGTTCTAGGGGACTGATGTCCTCAGAAGCTAAGTCCCATAGTGCTCAGAGCTATTTGAACCATCTGAAAAATCAGCATGCTATAACAATGCTTTTTCTTTATTAAATGCAGTGAATTTTACAGTGAAGTGCCCCTGGTATCTATAACATCACTAACTTCAAGATGGAAAAAGTAGGTGATCAACTCGGAGATCTCGGCCTGATCACGTCAAACCATCGACTAACACATTTCGTAGCGTGCTAGAAAATCTACAACTAACATCGTACTACTTCGTACTACCATATGTTTTCGCGTGAATCTGTCCCCTCCATTAATGGAAACTAGATATTTATTGCACTGTAATAAAGCCACACTTTCGGGCAATGACAGATTTGTTCTAACATTTTCCATAATAAAACTTATTTGTTGCTGTTAATATTCTTTGTGGTGTCACCGCTAGACACCACACTTGCTAGGTGGTAACTTAAATCGGCCGCGGTCCTGTAGTACATGTCGGACCCGCGTGTCGCCACTGTGGGATCGCAAACCTAGCGCCACCACAAGGCAGGTCTCGAGAGACTGAGGAGACCTCAGCCCCAGTTGTACGGACAACATAGCTAGCGATTGGACGTGCTAAGCCTTGCTCTCATTTGCCGAGAGATAGACAGTAGAATAGCCCTCTGCTAAGTTAAATGGCGACCACCTAGCAAGGCGCCATTTGTATCAGTGCCTATAGCTTACTAATATTCAAGAGAGATGTATTCCAAGGACTAATTAAAAGTTAAGTAACAAGCATCTACGTACTTTTCTTCTTATTCATTTATAAGTTCTCATGTTCCAGACTTCACGCCCGTCTGCGTTAGCCTTGCGTGCCCTATCGGCTACAGCATTGTGTCTAGGCTGTATGGTCTAGACACAACATTCTTAATCAGAGGTATGATTGTCACCCATTCTCCTGGCCATTTTCGACTTATAAGTCAGCGTAGAGAGCGACTCCTCATAACATCGACCTGCTACAAGCATGCATCTCATTGCTGATACCCTGCTGAAGCTGCCTCCGCCCGTAGAACAGCCTCCAGCTACATTAGTGAAACTACTGCTCGAGAAAATATTGTATCGTCTTAATCGCTCTAATGCTTAAATATTCCAATTACAGAAAATACATAAAGGGTCCAGTTATGTCTAGATATGACACATAATTTAGTACAATGAAATCGATTACCTATCGTGGAGGCAGGTCAAACCATAATCTAAAGAATTCGAACACTCGTAACTCTGTCCTCGAAATTCTAAACTCTGACGTTCCTGAAAACCTCGAAGTGCATACGAAAGTGTTCTTTGCTTGCATACTTGCTCATTTGCTGCAGTGAGATCGACTGTAAGACAGCAAGTGCTTTAATTACGAATCTCATGCTTTTAAAATAATGTAATACCCTCCAGTATTATTATAGTGATACTTAGTTTGTGACAGAACCACTTGTTTGCGCCTTTACGTAAACTGACAAACATATTCCAGTCCCATCCGCTCCCGCTGTTAGAGATGAACAAGAAAGGCCATCGTAATAACGAGTCTTGTGAACGACAGCATTAAACACCGCCTGCGCAACAGACGTCGTTATAGCCGGAGCGACTTCCGGTGCGCAACAAAAGCGGAGCGTGTCTCCGGCAGATAGCGACGCTTCATTGTGGCCGTGCACAATGTGGGCCTCCTTATTCGGCGGCTTCGTTTGTAGAGGGCGGGGCCGCCTTTGTAGCCCGCGGCTCCCATTCTTCGCCCACCGCTCTGCAGACGGCGTGCAGCGCTGCTTGTTTCCGAAGCGATTAAATATAAATTAGTGAACTCGCTGCCGGTGCGCAGATATGGCGAAAGGCCTGTTCAAGTTAGCGCGTAGCGGCATAGCGGGTTGCGAGTCAGTCTGAGAGATTATGCTGTCAGGACAGAAAACAGTGGATCCTGTTATCCCTCAGGGCGATATGTTAGGGCGAGTACTACTTCATATCTCCTTAATAATTTAATACGATACATTTCGTTCTCGTATCAGAATCTTAGCAGGTGGCTTTTTTTTTCACAATCTTTTGTGACTGCCCTATCCGACCACACAACTGCATAATGTTATCTCGTAGGAGTGTGTGTGTGTGTGTGTGTGTGTGTGTGTGTGTGTTATATATAGGGAGGGAGTGAGAGACGGAGAGAGAGAGGGAGTGAGAGACGGAGAGAGAGAGGGACTGAGAGACGGAGGGAGAGAGGCAGGGAGAGACGGGGAGGGAGGGAGAGAGAGAGAGAGAGAGAGAGAGAGAGCCCATCCTTGCGCAAGTTGTTCTGTTCAAGCAGCCTACTAAGAAGTGAAAAGCTTTTCGTTGGCCATTTTTAAAAAAAATTAAAACGAATCATCAGGTACATTGCAGCTACACGTAGTGTCACTCATAGTTTACTCAGGTATCGTGTAAAATGTCTGAAATGTGTAATATTAAGATACACTGTCCAGTCACACTAATGTACCTGAATAAGCACTTTTAGCAGCACGGATCGCCGCAAGACTTGAAAGAAGAGAGTCAGTGAGGTTCTGCAAGGGACCGACAGGGATGTGGAGCCATGTCGACTCTAGAGCCATGGCCAGCTGTGCAAACGTTTCTCCGCTGATGATTCATGCCGCGAACAGCCCGAATGAGGCGGTTTCATAGATTCTCGACTGGGTTTATATCCGGGTAGTTTCGCGGCTAAAGTCATCCTGGTGCTTTTCGAGCTGCGCACGTACACTGCGAACCGTGTGACACTTTGCATTGCCCTGCTGGTAGAGACCATCGTGCCGCGGAAAAAAAACTGCATTTAGGGGTTTACACGATCCCCAATGATAGATTCATGCGTGTATCGATCCATTGTGTCTTCCAGAATGACAAAATCACAGAGTAAATGCCACGAAAAATTCCTCAAATCATAAAGCATCATTCTCCGTACGTTTCAGGTTGCACACGCCAATGGCCATCGGTTCGATGAAGCCTAAAACGTGATTCATCTGAAAAGGCCACCTGTCGTCACTCAGTTGCGGTACTGACGTGCAAATTCCAGTCTTCGTCGCCGATGAATAGCCCTCAGCATGGGCGCATGAACGACGCGCCTTCTGCGGAGGCCCACATGCAGCAAAGTACGCTGAACAGTCGTTGAGGAGACAGTGTTGGCAGCCCCTTCGTTCATCTGGGTGGTCAGCTGCACAACAGCTTCATGTCCATTTGCCAGTAAACATCTGCGCAGCTGTTGCTCACCCCTGTCATGTATGGCCCGTAGTGCACCAAAGTTGCCTCTGGCCCGATTTTCGCTAGCGTTATTTTGCCATGCACAGTATATTTCAACAACAGCGACACACGAACAATTTTCAAACTTAGCCAATTCGGAAATGCTTCCACACTTGGCTCGAAAGCCAATGATGAAGCCCTTTTGGATGTCTGCTAAATCGTTCAGTTTTCGCATTACGACAACGATTGCATTGTTTTCCGCGTCCCGAGACACGCTTTGTGTACCTTTCATTGCTAGCGCTGCTATCTGCCGTCTATGAGTGGTAACTGCACATTGGCGTCGAACATAGACGTTGGTCACATTAATGTGGCTGGACCGTTTACATGCTGTGCAAAATGTATTGGTAGAATTAAGTAATGAGTGCAGAACTCTGACTGAATTAAAAGATACATCGCAAGTAAAACAACATATGATTACCCGAGCTAGTAACCAGATGATCGACGATCAGAACCTCGTGCTAGACATGGATGCTCATGTATCTGAGTATCCTTCGTTCATGTGATGCCCTCTGCAACACCTGGAAGCATCTGTAAGATATTAGGAGCCCATGGGCTGGCGATGTCTTACGATCTAATGTGGTCTAAGGAGGAAAATATTTTATTCTTGATACCGAGAACCTAGAGAGATCGAGAGAGAGAGAGAGATCGAGAGAGAGAGAGAGAGAGAGAGAGAGAATTAGGCCATATTTCAAGAACAACACAAAATACTGTCTACCGATGTACTATTAACGTTACTCTTCTACTTTGTTAATGCGAAAGAATTTTTCTCACAAAGATGAACGCATTCTAGGAGGAAAATATTTTATTCTTGATACCGAGAACCTAGAGAGATCGAGAGAGAGAGAGAGAGAGAGAGATAGATAGAGAGAGAGAGAGAGAGAGAGAGAGAGAGAGAGAGAGAGCGAGAGAGAGAATTAGGCCATATTTCAAGAACAACACAAAATACTGTCTACCGATGTACTATTAACGTTACTCTTCTACTTTGTTAATGCGAAAGAATTTTTCTCACAAAGATGAACGCATTCTTCATCTCTGCAACTTCAATATCCTTTTTCTTCATGTATTTCCGATTCGAAAGACAACGTACCACTTTGCAAACCCCTTCAGCACATACTTTGCGTACTTCTATGGGAGGAAAAATACATTCCAATGAAGCGAGATTTTCGGCTTGTTACACGAATATGCATTGGTGTTTCCGTGCATAATACGCGCATATTATATTTCGTGCTAGCTACGTCACCACCAATACGAAAACAAGAAAACCCACTTAACTAGTTAACTGATTTTAAACACCAATAACAATGGGTTCAATTTCCAACGAGCTGGACGCTGGTAATAACCGACAGTGCTCACGTGGTAGCCCCATCGGTCGTGGCTACAATACTTTGCAGTAGAATGCACCTGATGGTTTGATACAACTAGGCCATCGCATGAGATAGTGTAAACAGCTTTGCATCGTGACCACCACGTGGTGCACTGACACCGCAGAAAAAGGAATCTCAAATACACCGATGGAAAAAAAAAACTTGTAACACCATGGAGGAGTTGGGCAACACCAACGAAAGTTTGCAGGCGTGTTCCTGCATCTGAAATTTAGCTTTACATACACGCTGTAACGGTCGTGAGCGATAGGGACCTTTGAGATTTGACGTGGTGAGTTGATGTTAGTCAAGAATGCTTTTAAAGCGACAAAAAAACGCTATTATCAATACCTCAGTGCAAACGAGATCATCCGATGCGGTTATGAGGAGCTGGATTTCCTTCTGCGATATTGCAGGAAGACTTGTCAGGAATGTGGCCACTGTACAGTCGTGGACAAAACGAGCGAGACCCCTCGCCTTTTAATTATGCCGATCCGCACAGCTTTAAAGTATGCTACACACTATAACAGGTAAGGCGACGAAGTGCTACCAACATACTATGCACAGGCGTGAAATTGAAAAACTATCCGAACTTGGTCAGACTGTTTTCAATCATCTGTAAGACTATACTAATGCTGATTAGTGTGTTAAACTCAACACTTAAATATAAGATATAAATGAAAGATGAAACGCTAATTAGTATGAACTGTATTAATAAAAATGAATGTCAGCTTATCGAGATAACATAACTGTTTTAGTAAGACAAAGTACCCCAGATCGTTACGAATTAGCAAAATATTATGCGCATTCGGCTGCGAAACGGTCTGTGTCATCGTTCAGACCAGTCATACTGGATCCCAACATACAAGCTCACATTTTTACACCACCAAGGGACCGTATACCGCAGGAAGTGCGATACATTTCCGCTTATTATGTCTACTCGAGGTAAACGGGTTTTAAGAGTTGGGTAGACAGACAGAACGGTCGGAAAGTGAGACTAGTAGGGTTCCATGTTTACCGATTTAGGTGACGAAATCCTAAAAAAGAAAATAAGTACGACAGTTACCGAAGATGAGGGCCGCATAAATAATTCCCCCTACTCTTTATTCGAAATGTTCTAGTTGCATTCCATACATCAGCATATTAATGGTAGCTACGCTTTCTAACCAAAACCCGTTTACAGGAATGTAAATAAAGTCCATTTGCCTATACACGTGATAATTCAGAGCCCAGTATTAATGCCAATGCGTTTTAGAAGTGCGAGCATTCCCATTGATAGCTAGCTTAAGAAACACTTAGGCTAATGAACGTTTTCTCCCTGTGGCGAGTCTAATGGAGAATTCGAAACATTGTAGAACACTTTTGGCAGCTATGTCGCCGTTTATTTCCTGGGGTGGTGCAGAATTATTCTACTAAATTTACGCGCTAGTAACGGTATTTTGTTATTTCGATAAACATTCCGAATAATTGTCACATGAGCGGTGACATGAAGGTAGAAAATTCATGTTTTTGAGTCCAGAAAGCTCTATGCAACAGAAATTGCAAATCATTTTGCTATTTTCATTACGAAATTGCTGGCTTATGCGTGTCTGGGGTAATAATAGAAGGCTGTTTGCCTGGGTTGTCTGCTAGTGTAGTGAAAGGTATTTGCTACTGATAGGGAGGTCTGGTTTGTTTTCTGTTCTAATCTCGATGGAGGCAGATAGACTATCAGTAAAGCAATTTCAAGAAATTCTCGCGCCCCCAATACGTTTTATTGCTACCTTTATTCTGTACAAGCTCTTCTAGAATTTCGTATTTGTTACTGCCTACTTTTTCCGCTTCTGTCAATAGTTGAATTAAGTGTGGCACAGAAATATTTTTAACTGAATTTCGTTGTGAATCTTCACGCATTGCTAAATTTGCACACTTTCATGGTAGGTCAGCTACAGTATTCCAATATGACTGGTCTGAACGTTGACACAGACGGTTCCGCGGCCGAATGTGCATAATATTTTGCTAATTCGTAACGATCTGGGATACTTTGTCTTACTAAAACAGTTAGGTTATCTTGATAAGCTGAAGTTCATTTTTATTAATACAGTTCATACTAATTAGCGTTTCTTCTTTCACTTATATCTTATATTTACGTGTTGTGCTTAACACACTGTTCAGAATTGCCGGCCACTGTAGCCGAGCGGTTCTAGGCGCTTCAGTGCGGAACCGAGCGACTGTTACGGTCACAGGTTCGAATCGTACCTCGGGCATGGATGGGCGTGATGTCCATAGGTTAGTTACGTTTAAGTAGTTCTAAGTTCTAGGGGACTGATGAACTCAGATGTTAAGTCCCATAGTGCTCCGAGCCATTTGAACTATTTGAACTAATCAGCATTTTTGTAGTCTTATACATGATTTCAAACAGTCTGACAAAGTTCGGATAGTTTTTCAATTTTACATCTGTGCATAGTATGTTGGTAGCAGTTCGTCGCCTTGCCTGTTATGCTGTGTAGCAGCCTTTAAAGCTGTGCGGATCAGCATGACGAAAAGGCGAGGGGTCTCGCTCGTTTTGTCCACGACTGTACATGATTGCTGACAGCGGGGGTCACGAGAATGTACGGCCACGAGAAGACCTGGCTCCGGACGGCCCCATAGTATTGCCGCGAGCGAAGTTCATCGTATTCGGCGTATGGCACTGGTGCATCGTATTGCGCCTGTTGCAGCAATGTGGGCTGCACTTGGCACCATAGTGACACAAAACAACCATACGCCCTGTAGTGTGCATTCCACTGATCCCAAATCACCGTCAATTGCGACTGCAGTGGCGTTGAGTGAGCGCTGATTGGAGGGCAGGGTGGCCGGTTCTCCCTGGGTACTAGTGACAGCCATGTGTTGATTAGAATGAGGCCAGTTGAAGTCCTGCAGCCAACCTACCTGCGTACTAGACGCACTGGACCTACACCTGGAGTTATGGCCTGGAGTGCGATTTCGTATGACAGCAAGAGCACTCTCGTCGTTTTCCCAAACACCCTGATTGCCAATTAGTACGTCAATCTGGTGTTTCGAACTGTTGTGCTACCATTCATGAACAACATTCCAGAGGGTGCTGTCCAAGAGGATAACGCTCGCCCACATACCGCTGTTGTAACCTACCATGCTCTACAGAGTGTCGAGATGTTACCTTGGCCTGCTCGATCACCAGATCTGCCTCCAGTAGAGCATGCGCCTGCGCATCGGACATAAACTCCATCGTCGTCTACGTAAAGGATTAACCGTCCCTTTCATTGACCGAACAAGTGCAACAGGCATCGAATTCCATCACACAAACTGAAATCAGGCATTTGTACAACACAAAGCATGCACGTTTGCATGCTTCCATCCAACATTCTGGCGGTTACACTTGATATAATGTACCAGCTTTTCACATTTGCATTGACTTATCCCGTGGTAATAATAACTTGTAATCTTGCATCGCTAATCACTTATATATGTTACCTAAATGAATGTATTCCTTGAATTTCATTACTCTTCATTACTTATTTTTTGGTGTCGCGATTTTGTTCGTCGCTGTATAATCAATGAAGTATCTCAGCTATCATTGTCTCGGCTCCCGTTAGTTACGCAAGAGACGAATCAAATGACGATCTATCACTTAGTAGCATATTAGGTACATACAATAGTATCTGCTAGAAGAGTCACCATCAAACCTCTTCTACATTAAAATGACCATGTCTTTTCTGACAAAATGCTGCTCATATAATAGTATTCATAGTTAGCAATCGTGCTTCTCGCATACAACTGCACGAATTCCTCAAGGCTGATGGTGGTGGTGGTGGTGGTGCTGGTCGTGGTGGTGGTGGTGGTGGTGGTGGTCGACGATTTTTTAGGGCGCTCAATGCCATGATTATCAAAAAATGGTTCAAATGGATCTGAGCACTATGGGACTTAACAGCTGTGGTCATCAGTCCCCTAGAACTTAGAACTAATTAAACCTAACTAACCTAAGGACATCACACACATCCATGCCCGAGGCAGTATTCGAACCTGCGACCGTAGCAATCGCGCGGTTCCGGACTGTACGCCTAGAACCGCTCGGCCACCGCGGCCGGCGCCATGATTATCAGTGTCCTTGCTGAATATGAAACTACGTCTTTCTTGAAAGACGAAAGAAGAGTTTCCTAAATGTTAATGTCACGATAGTCGGCCATGGAAATATGTTAGCACTTTTTCTTGACAATATCAGTGTTTGGGACGGCATGAAGAACCGTCTCTTCAGTCCACATATATATTGAGAGGCAAGTGTCCGTAGATTCCATCAGTCTAACACTGCCAGTAAAAACCAGTCTCACATTTTTTTAAAAATTGGTGGATCATGGCACAAAAACGAAGGCAAGCTTATTTCTTAACCAATTAGAATTACTTATAATGTGAAATGTTGATTATATCAAAAAAATAATACATATGATTTATGACAGGCACATGTTCTCACAGTTAATTAAATTATGGTAGACCTAACATAGTATACTGTTTCCTGAAATGAGGATCACTAAAACGTTTCGGCAGATACATGTGGCCACTGACATGTTAGGTATGAAACGGGAATTAGCTGGCACTAAATAACTCAAACTTTCTCTCTGTCAATTTAGGGAAGAGTGCTAATTTCTCAACTAACTTTGAAATTAATTACAGTCGACAAATCACCGCTTCAAAGAGAGAACCAAACAACGAAATCTAGAAACATGTAGAAACAAAATTTCTCTTCGAAAATGATAAAATAAAAATTCACTTCGACAATGACAAAATAAAAATCAAACAAAATTTTATTGTGTCGCCTATCAAATGGTTCCACTTAGTCACAGAATTACGAAACTGAAATTGGATTTTGTCTAGTGAAAGTATTACGGGAATTATAGATGTCCCTTTGTGGCTGTTTCTAAAAAGTATCGAATTTAAGATATGTTTTCGTATCAGGCTTTGCACAATTAGTTAATGGAAGCTGGTTGATTTGGTTCAAATGGCTCCAAGCACCACGGGACTTAACATTTGAGGTCATCAGTCCCCTAGACTAAGAACTAATGAAACCTAACTAACCTAAGGACATCACACACATCCATACCCGAGGCAGGATTCGAACCTGCGACCGTAGCAGCAGCGCGGGCGACCGTAGCAGCAGCGCGGTTCCGGACTGAAGCCCCTAAAACCGCTCCGCCACAGCGTCCGGCAGTTGGTTTGGGAGAAGGGATCAAACAGCGCGGTCATCGCTCCCATCGGATTAGGGAAGGAAGTCGGCCGTGCCCTTTCAAAGGAACCATCCCAGCATTTGCCTGAAGCGATTTAGGGTTGGCTCTGAGCACTATGGGACTCAACTGCTGAGGTCATTAGTCAAGCGATTTAGGGAAATCATGGAAAACCTAAATCAGAATGGCCGGACGCGGATTTCAACAGTCGTCGTCCAGAATGCGAGTCCAGTGCGCTAAACACTGCGCCACCTCGCTCGGTTGAATGGAAACTATTCCCCGTAAAACGTATTGTATCACTGCTAATAAGAGATAGTTCTGACTTCCAAAAAAGTTAGTAAATAATTTCTGTGTCGCGGAGGATACTTTGTGTACGTGTCGCTTCCCCCATTTCCCGTTCTAGTAGGGTATGTTTTGCAGCAAGAACGATTACTGTTGGGTGGAATCTGTAATTTTATCTTGGTGGTCTTTTCGCGAGATATATGTAGGAGGAGGAAATATATTTGTTGACTTATCTAGGAACGTACGCTGCCAGAACTTAAACAGTAGACCGTACCGCGATGCAAAACGCCTCCCTTTGCTGCGTCATACACTCGAGTTCATTGAGCATCTACGTGTCGCTACCGCACTTACTAAATAAACCTGTAACGAAACGTGCTGCTCTTCTTTGGATATTCTCTGTTTCCTCTATCAGTCCTGTGTTTCGGATCTAAGATTGACAATCAATATTCAAGCATCGGTCGAAAGAATGTTTTCAAGCTACTTCCTTTCTAGTTGGGCTACATTTCGCGAGGATTCTTCCCTTGAATGTCAGTCTGGCTTCTGCCTTACTTGCGATTAATTCTGTGTGTTTGATCTACTACAGATCGCTCTGCACTCGTACTTCCAGATATTTCGCGGAAGTAACTGTTTCCAGTGAATGTTCTGCACTACTGTAATCACACAAAAGGGACCTTTCTGTCTGCGTATTCGGGTACTTTACATTTGTTTATTTTGAGCGTCAATTGCCACTCTCTGCACCAAGACTCGATCCTTCGTTTCGCTGCAGTTTTCTAACGTTGCTGCTTCTCTGTATACGACAGAGTCATCGACGAAAAGTCTCATGGAACTTCCGGCTTTATCTACAAGGTCATGTATACGTATTGACAAAAGCAATGGTCCTGTAACATTTTCATGCTTGAAGTAGCTTTTACGTCTGAGGGCTTCTCTGTGTTCAGAATGATATGTTGTGTTCTGGACGCTAGAACTCTTCAATCCAATCACACAGTTGGTCTGATATTCCATATACTCGAATTTTCTTCATTAGGCGCAGTGCCTTCCGGAAATAAGGAAAACGGCACCTACCTGGGCACCTGTATTTACTGTTTTTTGATCTCGTGGACGAATAGAGCGAACTGATTTTCACAAGAGCGTAGTTTTCAGAACCTTACACTCTAAAAGAGAAACTAAATAGGAAAACATGAATAACAGGAAGGAAGATGATGAATTAAACACAGTTGTGTCTTATGTTACCTTATAAACAACTTGTTTTACGTAGAATTGTAGTTTTCAGTTTACAAAGGAGTCTTCATCTGTGGCAATAGATCTGGAATACGTCGAATGGTCGCAATCGATCTCATATTTATGAAGAGGGTGGGTAGTTCATCACAGGGTCCTTCTCAACAGTGGCGTAATTGACGGTAAGGAGACGTCAATGAAGTGATTGAACTCTCATCATAAGCCTGCTCCGATACTGCCTCTGCTATCTCACACCGAAATCTCCAGAACGCTGATTCTGCAGAAAGAGCAGAGTATCATGAAGACTCTGTACAACATTTGCTGTTGGGTGCAGCAGAATGCCCAGCAGGGTGCACTAGGAGTAAATAACGGAAGCGTATAGGCGCATCTCATTTGCTTGAGAGCTATCAAGGTCGCATGTAACGTGACATCATAAAAGTTGAATTTTGTTCTTGGCCAAATCCTTCTAGCATGTTCTGGGAAAATACACTCCTGGAAATGGAAAAAAGAACACATTGACACCGGTGTGTCAGACCCACCATACTTGCTCCGGACACTGCGAGAGGGCTGTACAAGCAATGATCACACGCACGGCACAGCGGACACACCAGGAACCGCGGTGTTGGCCGTCGAATGGCGCTAGCTGCGCAGCATTTGTGCACCGCCGCCGTCAGTGTCAGCCAGTTTGCCGTGGCATACGGAGCTCCATCGCAGTCTTTAACACTGGTAGCATGCCGCGACAGCGTGGACGTGAACCGTATGTGCAGTTGACGGACTTTGAGCGAGGGCGTATAGTGGGCATGCGGGAGGCCGGGTGGACGTACCGCCGAATTGCTCAACACGTGGGGCGTGAGGTCTCCACAGTACATCGATGTTGTCGCCAGTGGTCGGCGGAAGGTGCACGTGCCCGTCGACCTGGGACCGGACCGCAGCGACGCACGGATGCACGCCAAGACCGTAGGATCCTACGCAGTGCCGTAGGGGAACGCACCGCCACTTCCCAGCAAATTAGGGACACTGTTGCTCCTGGGGTATCGGCGAGGACCATTCGCAACCGTCTCCATGAAGCTGGGCTACGGTCCCGCACTCCGTTAGGCCGTCTTCCGCTCGCGCCCCAACATCGTGCAGCCCGCCTCCAGTGGTGTCGCGACAGGCGTGAATGGAGGGACGAATGGAGACGTGTCGTCTTCAGCGATGAGAGTCGCTTCTTCCTTGGTGCCAATGATGGTCGTATGCGTGTTTGGCGCCGTGCAGGTGAGCGCCACAATCAGGACTGCATACGACCGAGGCACACAGGGCCAACACCCGGCATCATGGTGTGGGGAGCGATCTCCTACACTGGCCGTACACCACTGGTGATCGTCGAGGGGACACTGAATAGTGCACGGTACATCCAAACCGTCATCGAACCCATCGTTCTACCATTCCTAGACCGGCAAGGGAACTTGCTGTTCCAACAGGACAATGCACGTCCGCATGTATCCCGTGCCACCCAACGTGCTCTAGAAGGTGTAAGTCAACTACCCTGGCCAGCAAGATCTCCGGATCTGTCCCCCATTGAGCATGTTTCGGACTGGATGAAGCGTCGTCTCACGCGGTCTGCACGTCCAGCACGAACGCTGGTCCAACTGAGGCGCCAGGTGGAAATGGCATGGCAAGCCGTTCCACAGGACTACATCCAGCATCTCTACGATCGTCGTCATGGGAGAATAGCAGCCTGCATTGCTGCGAAAGGTGGATATACACTGTACTAGTGCCGACATTGTGCATGCTCTGTTGCCTGTGTCTATGTGCCTGTGGTTCTGTCAGTGTGATCATGTGATGTATCTGACCCCAGGAATGTGTCAATAAAGTTTCCCCTTCCTGGGACAATTAATTCACGGTGTTCTTATTTCAATTTCCAGGAGTGTATTATAATAGCCAAGACCGTTTAGTTTTTTTTTAAATCTTTATTTAACAATACATTACAACTATATGAAAAATACAAAAATAACCCACCACCTCAATAATTAGTGGGTCTATGTATTATACTACTACTAAAATACAGCAAGTTCTACATTTTAATATTGTAACTGGCTAACTTGTGGACAAGGTTCAAAATGGCTCTGAGCACTATGGGACTCAACTGCTGAGGTTATTAGTCCCCTAGAACTTAGAACTAGTCAAACCTAACTAACCTAAGGACATCACAAACATCCATGCCCGAGGTGTGGACAAGGTTAATCTATTAGACTATTCTACTATTCTGTTGTATTCTGCAGCGATTACAGGTGTGCCAGTTGGTGTTACAAACCTACTGTTTTAAGGCCTGCTCACTGAGCTAAACCCATGTGAGCGTGCCCCTGGCACTGGGCTGGCCAAGTCTGTATTGTCGCTGCAGTCCCTACTTGTTAGTATTTGTTAGTGTTCTAAGTCTACTACTACTGCTAATGTAATTGGTTCTATGTCTAAGTAGAGTGCAGTTGTCGTAGCCTGGTGGGTGATGCACCCGCTGGCCTGGTCCAGTAGTGCGCCGGATTCCAGTCAGGGCAGACTGGCCTGCTCCGCACCCGGCGGTATGGCGAGTACATCTCAGTCTATTCCGGGTTCAATATCATCTATCTTGGGTTCTTACGAATTCTCGCAAAATCTTCTGTGATACCTCGTTTGCCAATGTGTTGAGGATACTGAAGGTATCGGCACGTCGTATTAGGGCATAAGTGTCGTGATCGGGAAATTGCGCTCTCAGGTCATGCGCCACATCATCATATAACGGGCAGTCATAGATGATGTGCTCAGGTGTTCCGTCTTGAGCGCCACAGTCACACGCTGGTGTAGCTCTTTTTCCAAACCGACATAGATATGTCGGATATGGTCCATGTCCCGTGAGAAAGTGCAATAGTCCCCTGCTTGGCTCGAAGTAGGTCATCCCGAGTCGCTCCTTGATATTTGGCAGCAGCTGAAAGACCCTTCTACCAGTTTCTTCATTCTCCCAAGATGTTTGCCATAACTCCTCCCCTCTTCTCTTTATGGCAGGTTTATCTCCTACCTGAACCCCCAAAATGTCCCTTGTCTTATTTATCTTTCCCTTAGTGACCCAGTACCATGCGGTCTGTTCCCTTATCTTTATGTCTAACGGGCATAATCCCATTAGCACCAATAGAGCCCCCCCAGCAGTCGTTCTGTAAGCACCTACAGACCGCATTATCATGCTTCTTTGCACCCTTCTCACGCCCATGGCCGACATCACCCTCGTGAGCCTGTGAGCCCAGACCCCACACGCATAACCTACTACTGATGACAGGATGCTGTTGTGATATAATTTGATGAGAGCAGGTGGCAGGTGAAATCTTTTGTGACCAATGTTGATGAGGTTGTTCAGGGTTTCTATTGCGCGTAGTGTAATGGTTTCGATATGAGATGTATAGCTGCATTTTTCATCAATGATAACCCCAAGATATCGCGCTTCGCGCCGCCGAAGAACTGGTGTTCCATCAATTCTTACTGTGGGATTCCTGACCAGACTGCCTTTTAAGAGAAGGTAAGTTGACTTATTTGGTGCAATTTTCATTTTAGCTTGTTGACACCATTCAGCTAGTATGTTGATTGCTCTTTCTACTTTTGGTTCGAGTTCTTCACGGCTACGGCCGCCGACCAACAGGAGGAGGTCGTCACGGTAGGCTATCACGTCTAGCACGTCCTCGCTGAGTTGTAGGTTTTCTAGCAGCGGTTCTACATTTACGTCCCAAAAGAGTGGCCCCAGTACGGAGTCCTGGGGACACCCCTTCGTAATGGTCTTGCTTATTTTGTCGCTAGGCGATGATAACCAGACCTCCCTGTCCATGCAATAGCTCCTGAGACAGCCATAGAGGGGCCCTGGGCACTCCTTCTCACGCAAGCGGGAGAAGAGCGAAGGCCACCACAGGTTGTCAAAGGCGCCACTGATGTCCACCATGATGCCGATCACATATTTGTACGGGGCAGAGCCACAGACCTCAGCCGCCAGGGCGATTGCGTCAGACGCCGATCGCCCCGGCCGAAAACCGAACTGCCTGTCGCTCATCCCGCACAAAGTTCTGTGTGCGGTCAGTCTGTCAGCCAACAGCTTCTCCAACAGTTTCCCCATGATGTCTACCAGACATATTGGTCTGTAGAACTTTGGCTCCATGGGATCTTTGTCCTTGCCCTTCTTGATGATGACCATATTTGCTCTTTTCCAGATCTTTGGGAATTTGCCAGTCCTAAGACATTCATTGTATAACCCCGTAAGAGGTGCTATTAGCTGTGGGGCGAGGAACTGTACCACCTCCGCTACTATACCATCTGGCCCTGGTGCTTTCCCCTTTTTTAGCGATTTTATTTGTGCAGCAATTTCTTCTTCAGAAAAAGGGTACACCCGGGTGTTGTTGGTGTACTCCTGCTGATCTACCCTGCGGATTTGCTGCTGGGTCTCTGTTTCTCCATCTTCCTCATCATCTGGAAGTAGAGTCCTCAGGAGGACCTCAGCGGCCTCCCGCCAGGACTCTGTAGTTCTTCCAGCCTCTCTGAGAGTGGAGAGGACCGCTGGGGACCTTATCTTCTCCCTGACCAACTTGTAGGGAACTCCCCACTGGTCAGTTTCAAGTTGTCTAAGTACATAGTCCTCCCAGCTCTTCATTCTTACCTGCTTTAGTTCTTTCTGGAATGCTTCCTTTGCTTCTCTGTATTGCTGCAACCAATGTTGTTTTTCCGGCCAGACGGCACATCGCTGGTAGTACTTCCTCGCCCGTCGGACAGACTGACGCAGACGTTCGAGGTCAGCAGTCCATGGTGATGGAGAGGGCGCTACGGCCCTTCTCCTAGTCGGAACAGCGGCTTTTACCGCCCTAACCACTGATCCCACCAGTTCCTCGGCGTACCTATCCACGTCCAGGTCACCCTCGGGCAATGGAGGAATACTACACTCTCGAGCCAGGCGTTCCCAGTTGGTTTTATTGAAGTTATACTGTTTCCCACCCCAGGTCCCAGCGGCACTCTTCCTGACTGAGTTGAAAGACGATCAGATTGTGGTCGCTTGTGGTAACTTCATCTTTAACTACCCAACTTTGGATGTTACTACTGATGTTAGATGTGGCCAGGGTGACATCAATGTTGGTCCTTAATCCACCTCCACCTGTATAGGTGGGGGGAATTCCTTGTTTATTGGCCACAACAAGCTGCTGGGCCATGATAAACTCCTCAGCCTTTCCACCATTTGCATCTCTGGTGCCGCTGTGCCATAGAGGGGAATTTCGCATTCATATCTGCCGTGATAATAACCTTCTTGCCTTGTAACGCCGTGGTCGTTTCCGCAAGATGATCTAGGTGGTCCTCAAAATTCCCTCCTTACTGGAAATACATATTTACTATGAAAACCAGACCAAGAGGCGTCTGTAATTCCACGACATTACAGTGGCTGTTTGACAGTTGCGTTATTGTTGTTGCTCTCAGCCCTTTATTTGTGATGATTACAACTGCTTGGGGTTCTTCCCCGGTGGAAATGACTTGCCAGGAGGCTGACACGAAGGGGATTTGCCCAGCCCGAGAGTATGGTTCCTGTAGGCAGATTACGTCCAGTCTCAGCTCCTCCACTATCCTTCGTAGCTCCTGCATGACAAGGCGACTATTGTGGGTGTTAATTTGTCCGATTACAACTTTTGGTGACATTATGGGAAATATGTACGAACATTACATTCGGGCCATGGTTTGCTCCAGTCTGATGCTATTCGCCCATTGGCCAGGACAGACTGTGCATATATTTCGTCCAACTCAAATCTTACCCCTTTCCTTTCAAACACTTTTTTGAGCAAGTCACGCAGGGCTCCGAATTCGGTGGGAAGGTTCATTGACCTCAGCTGTATTTTGTCTACAGCCTCCATTGTGGAAAAGGTGACCCTTCTTCCATATTTATGCCCTACACGTACGACGTGCCGAAGTGCTGTGGTGAGGATGGCCGGCTGCTCCAGGCGGGAAAGCTGCATAGCGAATTCTAAGTTTGGATAGATTCTCCTAGGGTCTACTCCTGTGGGTCTTAATGTTGTTGCGTCTAGTTGTGTTATGCTTGTAATAGAGCTATCCTGTAGGATTGCTTTGGGGGTGTCATCTTGTGTGGGGATGGTGGTGTTTGTGTCTTGGGGTCTTGAGTCATTAGGTGGCGTGTGGGTGCTTAGTGTTGGGGGAGGTTGACTTGTTGTTGCCGATCGGGCGACAAAGTTTGCCGCTTCAGGGTTGAGTGTGGAGGTGACAACTGGAGGATAATTTACAGGTTCAGGCTGTGTGGTTATATCTTTTACGGGAGTTTTTTGTTCGTCTGCTTCTTCTGCTGGTTCTGTTTGTATACTTACACTTCTCATGGTTATTTCTTGTTCCTTGGTATGCTGTACTCGATTTATGAATTCTTAGAATTTAAGTGCTCTTTCAGCATCTCTTCTTTGTTTGCTAGGGGATTTCCTTTTCTTAGCTGTCCTGCTTTGGTTTACAGTGTCAGCCATAATCAGTTCTGGCTATTAAGCGCTGTTCTAACATCTTGTAGGTTGGGCAGTTTCTGCCAGATGCCCCGCAAGACTTTTTTCCTCTACGTGTACATGGCACACAAACGCTTGTTTTGCTGCAGTTTTTTCTTAGATGATCTTCAGAACCACACCTGGAGCAGGCCGGCTTCCTAGTACAGTATTTATGAGTATGATCGATATCTGCACAGTTGTGGAACATCATATAGGATGACCAGTGGGTTCCTCCTTCGTGGGGGCTCGCATCGGACTGATTTACAGAGTTTCTGGTTTGCCAGTATCTTGTCTGTATCCTCTTCTGTGGCAGCATCTACAATGACTACATTCTTGGTTGCCTTGACCCTGTTAATCTTAATCTTGTCTTTGGCTGGGTTTATTGAGGTTGCAAAGACCTCCTGAACTTTCTTGATGTCCTGTCCGGGGAGTGGTCGCAAAAAGACCGCTGTGTCAGGTCGTTTTGACACTTTCGCGATCGTGTCCTTGGTGGATTGGGGCTATGTTGCCGCTTGCGCAACAACACCGGCCCATTACTTCGTTGGTTGCTTCCTGAGCCTGTCATTTTCTTTCTCTAGCTCCTCTATCCTGCCCTCTAATTTGGCGCTAGCAATTGACCATGCCGCCAGCTCATTTTTGAGTGTTTGAACGGCTGCTTGACAAATTTTTCCAGTTTTGACATTTTGGTCAATGAATTGGCTTAACCTCATGAATCGTTCTATAGTGCTTTCCTCCGTCGCTTGATTCAAGCCATCTTGTGGCGAGAAATCAGCTAACATAGAAGCCCTCGTGGGCGCACTCGATTCGCTTGTCTCATCTGTATCCATCATTTCAGTTTGACAAGCGAAAAAATTGGGAGCCACGTCTCTTGCCCCGGACCGGCTCCTCTGGCATGGGGGGGGGGGGGGGGGGGAACTAAGTGCAGCTCGTCCACCGGCCTCGCCCCTAGACCAAGGACCCCTCAGAGCTGCCAGGTTCAGCGCGCCGTTTCCAGCGCACTGGTCGACAACTAGCCACCTCCGATTTCACCTATCTCGCACCGGCAAGTATACCCCGCACTCCGGGGAGGCGGATGCACCTCCCGCCCTTCGCCCCCTACTGGCCCAAGCTTCCACCTGACGGCCAAGGACCCACTCCTACTCAGGTGGTGGGCCGGTCACCCACTCGTTCGGGGAAGACGACCGTTTAGTTTGACCTATCTGTGTAAAAAACAAGATCATCTTTGTCATTACAATGCCCATTTAAAATATGAAGGAAATGTGTCCTCGGAGTCTCTCGCGGAATTTATGTAGAGGGATAAAATTTGGGGTATTCGGTTTATTGTGAGAAAGTAATTCAAAATTTTTGCAGGGTCTCTTTATAAGCCAAGATGTTCAGACACTCCGGGAGAGTGATATCTACAACATTTTTCTGTAGTACATACTGTTTAACCAGGATACCTTATAGCTCTGCGGATCGTGGTCGGATCACTAATAACCAGTCTGCTGGAGAGGGAGCAATGGTGATCGATTCTGGTGATTCTTTGTCTGACTCAGCCTCCAATGCGTGTTGCAGAGCCAGAAGCTGCTATCGGAAACAAGGTGATGGCTCACAACCTGAGGCACAGAGGCTAGGGGTAGTTTGTTCTGCTAGTCCCTGTAGCCAGTCTTACGCCCGCTTTGTGAACTGCGCCCGCCATCTGTATCATGTTCATCGTAAATCATGAATGATCTGTGGTTAGACTCGGCCAGACGCGTGCTTTCTAAAATTTGGTAGTCAGACCTATCTGCACCGCAGACCTTTCCATTAAGAATAAAATATCTAAGGCTTTAAATGTTCTTCCTTTAGGGTTCCTCGCGTGTGGCGGCTTTGTAAACTTTCGATCTTATTTGATGCCCAGGATCCTAACTGACCAAAACGGAGAAAGATGCCATTAAAACATGGTTCTGATGCAGATGTGATCAAAAATTAACATCCATAGTTTTATCTGTTGATAATTTAAAAACCGGGTTTTGTATCCGATACTCCAATGCAATACAAGAGGAGCAGAGAGAGGGAGCGGGAGGGACAGTGGACGAGGAGCAGTAAATAATACAATTATCTATAAACACGGATTTCTCTACTGAACTCTCAACTGTATTAGCTATTTTACTGCAATGTCGAAGTGACTGATACTTCAAATGCCCCCGTGGAGGACACCGTTGCTTTGTATGAAATTTTCTGAGAGAGCCGCTCACCCAGTCGTTAACGAAATTGCCGCTCTTCAAGTAAAGATTCTAGAAAGTTTTGAAACCTTCTACGTAAGCACCTGTTGTGAAGTTGGTATGTTATTCCTCCACGTAGTGTCTTATGCTTTCTCAGTGTAAAAGGATAATGTGTTGTCTGAGTAGGGTAGCTTTCTGTAGCACCGTCTCAAGTGGCGTCAGATTATCTAGGGTAGTATGTTACATTATGAGCCCAAAATGGAAGGAGCTACTGAGTTTTTTCCTCTCTAACAATCACATCGGACGACTGTTCACCATCCGCTCAACTGTCTATCCTAATCTGCTTGAGTAATCAACAACATAGAACTTGTACTCTATATGGTAATTTTTGGAGATTTATGATAATTGAGTCTCTTCAAACATACGAGTGTAGTGTCTTGGACGATAAACAGTTCAAAAGACAAAATAAGATTTCTTTTGGTCTTACAGAAACTGACGCAATATGTTACACATAGTAGTATCTGATGGTGGGTCTGTACCCTCAGCTATAGACAAGGCGTTCTCCATAATCCACATAGAAAGGGTGAAGTTACATTCTCCTCATTTGTCTGAAGTAAATTAAAACTCTGACTTCGCAGTTTCCTTCCAGTGAGATCTTTGTTGCCATTAGATGTTAGATTAAAGAAATAATTAGTTATTGTCTGTGCTATATCTGGAGAAAAGCCCATCGTTCGTTATCTTAAGGATGGATGTCTGTCTTTACGAGAGACGCTTTGTTTGACTCCCACAGTCCTATAGTTGTTGTGTAACGATTAATGTTACTGGAAACCTCTTGCTATGACCTTTCTCTACTCTCTTTAATGTAGTGGACGGACAACGTACTGATGATAGTACTCTCCACTAGAGTTATTGTGCTACAGCGCTAAGACACTAAAACTATTCTGTAATTTGATTTACCTATGAAACTACAAGCCAAATATTTTCCCTATGCGTAATTTTCATTATTTTGCACCCATTAGCGGTGTTACATTACTTGCGAAATTTTCTATGTCTGCAAATGAACGAAAATGGAGAAGAAATTTTATTTCAATAATGAAAGGTGTGTCGTTGCATCAACTCTCACACACTGTCGTCATATATACAATAGCTCTCTCTGCCTTTGGAGATTACAGCACTGTCGTGTAAGTTCCGCGAGAAAGCCGAGCTGTGGCAAGGTTATCTATGGCAAACATCACTGACGTAGCTTGAAGCACAGTGGTTCTATGGTTTAAAAGAAGGGGGGGGGGGACCCAACTGCGAGGTCATTGGTCCCATGTTCCCAGTAAAATAATTACACTAGGGAAAGAAGAAAAAAAGGAGACGTGCAGCAAAATAACAGGAAAAAGTAAGAACCAGACCACGAGAATAAAAAGGAAAAGTCAGCCACTCTGCGACACATTAAAACATCCACCCTAAAAGCATTAGAGTGGAGAACAAAAACGGACAAAGGACATGCTATAAAACTTATATAGAATGATAAAACCCATCGACATGTATGAAAAGAAAACTAAATTAGCCGATGAGGCGCTGTCAGCTAAAATTAATGGCAACGAGTCCGGTAACTGAAGAATCCGTCGCAGGGCAGCCAAAGGAGGACAGCTCACCAAGATACGGGCCACTGTCAGCGCCGCACCGACGCTGAGGTGGGCCATCACGGCGCAGGAGGTAGCCTTGTGTCACCCAAGCGTGGCCAATGCGGAGCCGACAGAGAAGGACAGAATCAATGCGACAGGCCCCCATAGACGACTGCCACAGATTCGTAGTCTCCTTAATGGCTCCCAGTTTGTTGTGCGTACTGAGGTTATGCCATTTCGTCGCCCAAAGCCGAAAAACCTTGCGCTGTAGTACTGAACGCAGATCAGTGGCAGAGAATCCGATCTCCATAAGCGGTTTTCTCGTAGTCAGTTTGTCCAGCCTGTCGGCAAGTTCGTTGCCTGGGATTCCGACGTGACCTGGGGTCCAGACAAGCACTACTGAACAACTGGACCGTTCCAGGGCATAAATGGACTCCTGGATGGTCGCTACCAAAGGACGACGAGGGTAGCACTGGTCGATAGTTTGTAGGCTGCTAAAGCAATCAGTACACAGAAAAAAAACGACTCCCCAGGGCATGAACGGATGTGCTCAAGATCACGAGATATAGTCACCGGCTTTGCAGTGAACACTGCAGCCAGCGAACAAGTAATGCTGTTCAAAATGTCCTCCATGTACATATGCCAAGCCGACGTGACCATCAGCCATCGAGCCGTCGATGTAAACCACTTCGCGGCCTCGGTAGATGTCACGAATCGAGAGGAAGTGCCTGCTGAGAGCCGCGGGGTTAACTGAGTCCTTAGGGCCACGTGAAAGGTCCAGGCGAAGCCGCGGCATAGGTGTACACCATTACACCATGGAGGTGTGCGTGAATGGACCTCGAGTATAGCTGGTAAAGGCAAGGACTCCAGTTCGGAAAGAAGGGATCGGACACGAACTTCAATTGTAAGCTCTGACCTGGGCCGCCGATTCGGAAGATGAACCGCCATGGTTGGGAAAAAGAGACGGTGATTCGGATGCGCAGGAGAAATACGAACGTGTGAAAAGGAACTGACAAGCGGTTGTGCACGTCTAACCTGCAATGGAGGGACTCCGGCCACCACAAGGACGCTGGTCAACGGACTCGTCCTCCAAGCTCCCATCGCTAATCGAACGGCACAGTGGTGCACAGGGTTGAGTAAACGCAACCCTGAGGGCGACGTTGAAACATTAACCAGACTCCCATAGTGAAGACGAGATTGAATAAGGGCTCTGTAGAGCTGCACCAAGGTAGAGCGATCTGCTACCCAGTAGGTGTTGCTCAGGCAACGGAGGTCATTGAGGTGCTGCCAGCACTTCCGCTTAAGCTGACGAAGGTGAGGAATCAAGGTCAAGTGGGCCTCGAAAACCAGTCCTAAGAATTGATATGTCTCCAGTGCAGTGAATGGATCGTCATTAAGGTAAAGTCCTGGTTCCTGATGAACGGTACGACGCCGACAGACGTGCATAACACACGACTTTGCGGCCTAAAACTGGAAGCCGTGGGCTAGAGCCCATGACTGCGCCTTATGGATGGCTTCCTGTAGGCACCGCTCAGCAGCAGCAGTACTGGTGGAACAGTACGAAATGCAGAAGTCATCTGCATACAGAGAAGGTAAGACGGACGGCCCTACAGCTGCTGCTAGACCGTTAATGGCCACTGAGAATAGAGAGACGCTCAATACAGAGCCCTGTGGGACCCCATTCTCCTGGATATGGGGGGAACTATGGTAGGCACCAACTTGGACACGCGAAGTACGAAGCGACCGGAAATGTTGGATAAAAATCGGGAGCGGGGCTCGGAGACACTACTCATGGCTCTGAGCACATCTTAGGTCATCAGTCCCCTAGAACGTAGAACTAACTATCCTAAGGACATCACACACATCCATCACCGAGGCAGGATTCGATCCTGCGACCGTAGAAGTCCCGCGGTTCCGGACTGCAGCGCCTAGAACCGCACGGCCACCGCGGCCGGCACACCATTCATATAATATGGCAAGGATGGTGTCATGCGCTTTCCGTAAAAACGAAAGAGACGGCAACCAGGTGTTGGCGTCTGAAAAAGGCTGTTGGGATGGCAGACTCGAGGGACACAAGATTATCAGTAATACAACGACCCTGGCGGACGCCGCCCTGACATGAGCCAGTAGGCCATGTGACTCTAGGACCCAACCCAACCGCCGACACACCATACAGTCCAGCAGCTTACAAAGAACACTGTTGAGGCTGATGGACCGATAGCTATCCACATCAAGCGGGTTTTTACCGAGTATGAGCATCAGAGTGGCATGGAAAGACGCCATCGCACCAGATTCGGTATGAGATGATGAGGAGATGTCACTTGTAGTCAGATGAGAGATGTTTAATCTGGCCAACAAGCTGTGTCGGGTCAATGTGCAAGGGCACTCAGGAGCTTCCACTCTTTAAATGGGGCGTTATAGGATTCACTGTGCGCATAGTGAACGAAAGGATTTTTCCTTCCATCCGCCGTTTGAGAGTGTGAAAGGCTGGGGGGTAATTATCTGATGCAGAGGCGCGAGCATAGTGCTCAGCAAAGTGCTCGGCAATCGCGTTTGCGTCGGTAGATAACACGCCATTTATGTTTACACTGGGAACACCTGTTGGAGTCTGTACCCGAAAATAAGTTTGATCTTTGCCCACACTTGGGAAGGTGACGTATGGTACCCAATGGTCTAGACATATCTCTCCCAACACTCCTGGTTCCGTCGTTTGATAAGTTGGCGAACACGGGCATGGAAGCCGTTTAGGGGCTATGAGGTGCTCCAGAAAAGGGTGCTGCTGTGCCGCCGTAGAGTTCGCTGACTCTCCTTAATTGCCTCAGCACAGTGGGCGTCCAACTGCAGCCCTAGCGCCTCATGTGGCCCAAATATTGTCTACGCGGTTCTCAGTGGTGTTTTATGACAATATGCTTCTAGCAACTAAGAGTAGAATTCAGGAACGTCAATTAACGTTAAGAGCTTCTTAAGAGTGCATTTTTCTTGCTCAGTAACAAACAAAAATACTGACAGAGACAGTATTGTTTTAAGATGAATTTAATTTTAATTGACGTAGGTGAATTTGGCCTGAGCTAAGTAAAGTTTACAGAATAGTATGCAGTACGGTTACAGCGAGATTAATGAAGTGAGAGGGGAATTATTTTAGTGTTTTTCTTCCGGTGCCGACAACTCTCGGGCATGCACAACTAGCACCGATCGGCTGCTATAGTATCAATGTCACACGGAAGTAACATAGATTCGTGAATGAGCATTATAGGAACTGTTATCTTCAAATGTGGCACATGTTTGTAGCAAGTAATATGAAAGTAAATTAAGGCAATTAGTAAAAGAGAAATGACATTCAAAACATTTAGCAAACATTTGTGATCGTGAAGTATTGCAGTTACTCTTATTAACTAATATAACATACTAATTTATGTAGACTACTGATAAATGGTAAGATCAGTGGGGAAAGATGTAAAGTGGCCAGGACAGAAAAGGTGGGCATTACATAGTATTTGCCCTGAACAGTGCAGCTGCCTGATGAGAAATAGTCACACTACTCTAATTTACATCGTCACTGGTGTTAGTGAGGTTGCCAAAGAGGCCTGATCCTTTTTTTTTTTTTTTTTTGTAAGAACTTTTTTGTTTTTGCGTCGTCTGAAGTAAGATAAGTCATTTATGTTGAAGAAAACGTCTACAACAGTTGCACTTTTCTTCGTATTTATTGGGACCCGAAATCGGTAACGGTTTTAAATAAAAAGGAAAGTGGAACTTTTGCAGACTTTTCTTCAACACGATTACAACAGTTGCAGAAATGTCACCAAGATGTAACAAATGCTGGACAAGAAAATAAGTCATTTATCTTGTTCTTGTTACCTCACTTGTAAGGAGAGTAATAATTTTATTTAAATATCGATTTTCAAAACAACGTCTTTCGGCCTACATATTTAGTTCCTTGTAATTTACTTCAGTTTGATAGTTTCTTCTGTTAATCACTCATTCTGACTTCACTTCGAATAGCAGAAACTGGTCGAGGTGTTCACCCCAGCAAGAGTTAGTTGACTCCAAAAGACACCCATAACACAACTGATAAAACTTAATTCTGAATGTTTTTATATACGAAGCTATCATTCGCGATTCTAACTGGTTTTCTTAATTTTGAATTGATTAAGCTATACAGTATAATTTAAAATCGTCTCTGTGCTGTTATATTTGGCCCAAAACGAAAATACGACTGAACAAAGTCTGTTGCAGCGAGGTGGTTCTTTCAGATAGCAGGGCGTGAAGACGCCTACAAAATGTGTCCAAATATCAGAACAACCATGGAACCCTATTCTGATGACTTTGGCCACAGTATCAACTTAGGTACGTAAAACTGACCACTCTGAAAGCCTTCAGAAAAATACATGTAGTTCCAATATATTATTTTCTTTTTCACTTAAAAATACACAGAAGCGAGAACGAAACTGGTATAGGCATGCTTATTCAAATACAGAGATATGTAAACAGGATGAATATGGCGCTGCGGTCGGCAACGTCCATGTAAGACAACAGTGCTGGTGCATTTGTTAGTTCGGTTACTACTGCTACAATACCAGGTTATCAGGATTTAAGTGAGTTTGAACGAGGTTTTATAGTCGACGTACGAACGATGTGACACAGCATCTCCGAGGTAGCGATGAAGTGGAGATTTTTCCGTTCGACCATTTCACGACTGTATCGTGAATATCAGGATACTGGTAAAACATAAAATCTCCGACACCGCTGTGGCAAGAAAAAGATCCTGCAAGAACGGGACCAACGACAACTGAAGAGATCGTTCAACGTGTCAGAAGTGGAACCCTTCCGCAAATTGCTGCAGATTTCAATGCTGGGCCATCAACAACTGTCAGCGTGCGAACCGTTTGTAACAACAGCGACGTTATACTATTGTACATATAAATAATTTTTTTCTTCTGATTTTCGATAAATTAGTGTAATCAATGTTCTGATTTAATTTCTTTTTTTTTGTTTCATGCCATTATGTTAAGGAAACTGTAAACTATTTTCAATATGAATATTAATGTTTATGTCAAATGTCAAACAATATTGTAACAGAATTGAAATGTAAGAAAGGTTGAATCTATTGTAACATGTTTAAAATTGTAATTGTGCGTCTGGTCCTTACGTAGGCAATGTGTTAGGATATGTAGAATGCAAAACCTCTGGTGAATACCCTGTCTGTAGGGGGGCGGTAAAAGGTAGATGGCAGGCGAGCGCGGGAAAATGCACACGGGCGCTGCACGGTATAACGGGCTCAGCAGTAGTAGTCGGAGTTGGGCATTGGTCTGAGCAACACGTTCTGGATCGAAGAGGCTCTCCTGGAAGACGCAGTTTCATTGAGCCTCGGATATGCCGTTCCGACGCCTATACAGCATGGCAAAATTCCATAGGCACTAAATGGAAAAGTATTGCGACGCTATGAAGAAGTTAAGTGCCGATACATCAAGAGCCATTGCTGTAGTTGTATGTGTGCTCTGTGCCTCGCCATCTCGCCGCCCGCCAACCGCCACATCGATACGAACAGGTTGAAACTTTAACCTTTAGTACTGTATTCGTGTGGACCAGTGTTACTTTTGTTCCTTACTGTTCAATAAGAACTTAAATTTTACCAAAACTGTCCTATCATTTAATTATCCTCACAACTAACCTATACAGGGTCCTTTCCACATGTTGTGCAATCCGAGTGTACCGAGATGAAAAATTAAAGTTTGTGTTAGTAATAATTACCTGCAGACCTAGCTATGTTAGGATGATGTTTAAAGAACTTTTTTTGTTAATGAACTAATAGACGAATAACAAAGGTCTGACAAAGTTGGAAGATAATTTTGATATCGATTTAGAAATGAAGTTTAATTATTTTGAGGCAGATATAATGGTATTTAAATGAGCAGGAAATAAGATAAAAAGAGTAGTAACTCATATATTGGAAATCTTGAGTGCATAATGATTTCAATAATTAATTGTTTTAATACAGTGATCATAACAGTTTCAAGGTCCCCCCCTTTTTCTTATTCATTTGAATTCTGAAGTGTACTGAACTGATTTGACCAGCAAAGTTAAAGTCAAGATAAAACCAAAATTTATCAGTGTTTTACCTTTATCAAAATTGATATTGTGTGTGTGTTTCGAAAGTGCTATTTCTAGGGTAACCTATGCCCGATTTTAATCAGATCAATAGACAGTACGAAGTTTTGTAGTAAACATTATAGTATAATGTTATGTATTTATGGTTTATCCATATTAGTACAAAAAGTGAAATTATCAGTTCAGTAGATTTTCTGGTTCTAAAATTTACCATATTATGCAGTGTTATTACGTGTTGTTTTGCAAGAACGTACATCAACTTGTACAGGGAAGAAACTCAGTTAATGCCTAATTGGGCTGGCGACCGTATTATTAACAAATTGGTAGCATCTTATGTGTTGTTTCTTGTCCGTACTGACATGTAGTTGCATTTCGAACTTGCTTGACGTACCATTGTTATTACAAAGAGAGTGTAAGTCTGATTTGCCTCCATTCAGGTACACGCGGTCAATATCTATATAAAAATCCTTTCTCATAAGGTGAAGCCCGTCAACTTATCATAGTACAGGTTGTAAAGAGT
Organism: Schistocerca nitens; assembly: GCF_023898315.1. Lineage (NCBI taxonomy): Eukaryota > Metazoa > Arthropoda > Insecta > Orthoptera > Acrididae > Schistocerca > Schistocerca nitens. Next base: position 830,912,360 of record NC_064615.1, read on the forward strand.
ATCGTGTGCACAAGCGCACCGCGTTACACGTTCAACGAAACATCATCGATATGGGCCCATTCGTGTACCTTTGATGGCAGCATTACACAAAGCTTTACACCTTGCCTTGGGCCGTCAATACCGACATTTGACTGTTGATGACTGGAAACATGTTGCATGGTCGGACGAATCCCGTTTGAAATTGTATCGAGCGGATGGATATGTAAGTGTATCGAGACAACGTCATGAATGCGTGGACCCTGCATGTCAACAGGCGACTGTTCAAGGTGGTGGTGGCTCTCTAATGGTGTGAGGCAAGTGGAGCTGGAGTGATATGGGACCTCTGAATCGTTTAGATACGACTGACAGGTTACACGTACCTAAGCATCATGTGTGATCACCTGGAACCATTCATGTCCATTGTGCATTCCGACGGACTTGGGCATCTGCAGCAGGACAATGCAACACCTCACACGTCCAGAATTGCTACAGAGTGGCTCTAGGAACAGTCTTCTGAGTTTAAACACTTCCGCTGGTCACCAAACTCCCCAGACATGAACATTATTGCGCATACATGGGATGCCCTCTACTGTGCTGTCCAGAAGAGATCTGCACCCCCTAACACCCTTACGAATTTATGGACAGACCTGCAGGACTCATGGTGTCAGTTCCCTCCAGCACTACTTCCGACATTAGACGAGTCCAAGCCACATGGTGTTATGGCACTTCTGCATGCTCACGTGGGCCCTACACGATATTAGGCAGGTGTACCAGTTTCTTTGGCTCTTCAGTGTATTTGATGTGATGTCCTATAACATGTTGCTTCGAAATGAGTAAGAGGTAAGCTATCACTAATTATGATTCGGTGAAAACTGCATTTCTCTTTCAGCGGCCACCTTACCCTCCCTCACCCCCTTTCCTATGTTGCCCGAGGTGTCACCCTACAATGTCAGTATTGGCTCTTAAGCAAAAAAGTTTGACGGCCACTGCTCTAGCAGAACACACGTCTGTGGAAGGAGGTGAGGGCGTTTTCTTTTTTTTTTTTTTTTTTTTTTTTGGTTCTTCTTGATGGCGGTAAAATCGCCAGCAATACAGAACCACGGAGTTTGTTGAGTTCTTAAGTAAGCTACCGAGCAGAGAATTACTGCGCCATGTTCGGTTCTTTGTTTATGAAGGAATGGTTTCTACTATTCGTTCAGTCGAAAATTCGTAAACTTTATTCACTCGAACGAGAAGACATTTTAAGTTAATTGTGTATATATCTACACCTATCTCTATACTCTGTAAACAACTTTACGGTATGTGTCGGAGGGTACTTTGTATGTCAGTGTCACTTCCATCCTTTTTTGTTCCAGTCGCGTGTGGTGAGCTTGAAGACTTCTGGTAAGCCTCCGTGTGGGGTCGAACCTCTCGTTTGATCTTCATGGCGTTTTCGCGAGGTATACGTGGGAAGAATCAATATAATTGTTGACTCTTTTAAGGACATAAACTCTCGGAAATTTAACACTAGACCACATTCTTATGCAGAACGACTCTTGCATTGTCTGCCTCTGGAGTTGGCAGAGCATCTTCACGACGCTTTCTCGATTACTAAGTGAACCGACAACAAAACGTGCTGCTCTTCGTTGGATCTCTGTTTCCTCCATCAATCCCATCTTGTACTGATCCCAGACTCAAGATGATTATTCAAATATTTGTCAAACAAGTCTTTTGTAAGCTACAGTACTTCCTTTGTTGATGCACTACATTTGTTGAGGATTTCTCCTGTGAATCTCAGAGTGGTATCTGCCTTACTCGCGACTAATTTGTTGGCGTCGTTCCACTTGAGAACACTCCGTACGCATACCCATAGATATTTTATGGAAGTAACTGCTACCAGTGATTGTTCTGCAATAGTGAAGTCATGCAGTGAAGGTTCTTTCTGTCTATGCATTTTCAGTACGTTACCTTTGTTTCTATTGTGGGTCAGTTGCCACTACCTGCACGCAGCGTCTTTCATCTACAGATCATCCTGCATTTCGCTACAAGTTTTTAGCTTTACAGCTTCTCTGTATACAGAAACATGATCAGCGAAAAGCATCATGGAACTTGCGACTTCATCTACTCGATCCTTTACGAATACTGTGAAAACAAATGGTGCTGTTATACTCCAATGAGACATGTGCGAAGTCAGTTTCACGTCTGAATTCCTCTTTTTTGCGCTGTCTTCTGTTCGCTAGGAAGTCTTCAGTCTAATCACACAGTTGGTCTGATACTCCGTACACTCGTGTTTTGTTCATTACGTGGCGGGGCAGAACTGTATCGCACGTCTTCCGGAAGGTACGGAACATGGCAGCTACCTCTGCGTCACTATGTATTGCTATCTGTGTATCGTGGACGAAAAGAGCTAGCTGTCTTTAACACGATCGCTGTCCTGGTTTTTCTATGTTGAGTCCTGCAATAAAAAGAGATAATACTCCATGTGCTTCAATGTTTTCTGAACTGAGATCCCTTCTGCTCATACATCTGTAAGTGTATAAGTAACTTTTGAAAACGTTATAGCTCAAGAATTCTTACTTCTTGATGTGGAGGGATCCGGTGGTCTAAACTTCATACCCATCACAGCTCTTGTTTTTTATAAATTACAGCTTCTGCCAGGTTTCTGTATTTTTCTGATACTTCCTGTTCCCACATATAATGTGACTATTTTCTATTTTGTTGCCGCCACACCATGATTTCTCACCCCGTCTCCTCGGCCTAACCTAAGTAATAGGTGTGTATAAAATAACACTGTGATTGTCGCGCATTTCCTACGTTAACATTGTCTCCATTTGCCTGTAAGATACGGTTTCCATTAAGAATTTTAACTTTATCTTTCTACGGAAGAAGGATAATACAGCAAACTAAATAGCTTACGTCAGATGTACAAAATCTGGTTCGTTTTCATACTTCCCCACTTCGAGGATATGTTGAAAATTCAGTACATCTCAAGGAAAAAAGAAGCACAGGGCAGTTTAGCACAAAGCGCAATAGTAGCATGTTAGCTTCACAAATTCTTAGCATGTTCAGCACAGATGTTTTGAGACGAAGCACTGCCTCACTTAGAGAATGATGCGAAGGGTAATGGGCCAAATTTTATTTGTAACGTACAGCACCGACATACGAGAAACTAATTTCAGGATACTACGATAATTCTGAAGTCTGGATGGAGTAACGGGGGATCTGACCAGCCCTACGTCACATTCTGAGTCCAGTGTCTCAACCGTTTTATGGTGCTCATTTACCTACAAATGTTGTTTTCACAATCGCTTTTGTGTCACATACTGGAGACATCATGAGGCAAGCTTAAAGTGTAGTAGACTGTCAAATACAATCCAAAGGAGGATAACGAATACAATTACTGTAATTGCTATCTACAAACTAATAAACTCCTCCATCTCGAAAATGGTCACTCTCAGACAAGTTTGTTTCCGTTGGCTTTAGAAGTAAAGAAGTAACGGTAGCAAAGTTTTCTCAAGATGAGAAGGGCGTAATGCATTAAGCAAATGTTATTTAACGAATTCCACTGATATGAAAGAAGATTAATGAAAGAAGACTAACTGGAAAACACGACTGATTGCGAACTTCCATCTGTTCATGTTCCGTCTCTCTGCGCCCCCCTCCCCCCCCCCCCCGCCTCTCTCACTCTCACTCTCACTCTCTCTCTCTCTCTCTCTCTCTCTCTCTCTCTCTCTCTCTACTTCATACTAATCACAATTTTTTTTCATCATCTAGTATATGAAAATAAGTTCTGAAGAAGTAAGGAACGTTTATAAGCCGAGCAGGAATTAATGGGGCTCATTTTAGTGACGATACGGGCCGAAAATGAGGAAATCCACTCACATCAGCGACTTTTACAATGGCCTCTGCGAACAGAATCTCGGAGACAGCGAAGCTGGGCGGCTGTTCGCTTTCTACTCTCGACAGTACTTATGGACAGTGGTTGACGGACGGTGAAACTACGAGACATGTGTAGAACGTCCAATGCCTCATCTAAGAACATCGGGGGCGGGCGCTTGACCATTCTGTGAGAATGGACAGGTGACGATCTTTCGTAGTTCTGACGACAGAATACAAAGCTGATACAAATACAAGCGATTCGAAGCACGCCATTCAGCGCACATCATTGTCGGGGAGGTTCCGCAGCAGACGACCTCTGCACGTCTCCATGTTGTCCCAAAGACATCATGAATTGCAAACTTTCCAGCTCTGATGGTGTAAAGGAAAATTCGAGTGTGTGTCTACGCAGGGGCCTGATAGGTTGATGACTGACAGCGTCTGACTGCGGACAACAGCACACCATCATCCAGGCGAATGGCTGCTGAAAGCATGCACCGCGCCAAGATCACAGGCAATAGGATCAGTATTATGTCACGGGGAATATTGACTTGGACTTCCTTGGGATCTGCGATAATAATAGAAGGCACCATGACAAGCTGTGGGTAACGTGATCACAACTGCAGACCCCACCTCCCTCTCATCCCTTCATGTTTGATGTCCGTTGGTACTTTCCAGTAAGGTGTCCTTTTCACAAAGCACGAATCGTCCGCAGTCGTTTGAGGGACAAGACACTGAGTTCATGTTGATTTGTAAGCCACCAGATTCGCCTGATCTGAAGGCGATGGAACATATTTGGGACGCTTTCGGCCGCCAGTTCCTCTCCCGCAAAACATCGGCCCCTAATTTACATCAACTGTGTGACCTGTGGGTAGACAGTGGAGTCACATACGTCCAGGAGACTGCCAAGGACTTGCGGAACCCACACCACGAAGAAATGCTCTGGTATCGCATTCCGAAGGTGGTTGTTACGTAGGGTTACTACGTTATTTGCTTTTTGGGCACTGAATTCATATCTTAACTCAAATTTTTTATCACCTGCAGCTTTGTCCTGAAGTGACCTCGCTATAAACTAGGTAATCAGCATAATATGTGTAACTGGAATGAAAAGTTGTAATATTTCGTCAGTGTATACATAAAACTCATTTTTGTTTAAGGGGAGACGGAAGGCAATTTTTATCCCTATTCTGCCAATGCTATTTTACCCTTTGAATAGGTAAGTTCTCAAAAGAACTGTAAGTGATAAAACAATGAAATTTTTACAGCACATATATGCCTAATTTACAAGTAAAATAAACGTAATACCTCTTAAGGTCTTGAAGAAAAAAAGTTTTATTCTTTCACTGTTGTTGTTGTTGTCTTCAGTCCTGAGACTGATTTGATGCAGCTCACCAGACTACTATATACTGTGCAAGCTTCTTCAACTCCCATTACTTACTGCAACCTACTGCTTAGTGTATTCATCTCTTGGTCTCCCTCTACGATTTTTACCCTCCACGCTGCCCTCCAATGCTAAATTTGTGATCCCTTGATGCCTCAGAACATGTCCTACCAACCAGTCCCTTCTTTTTGTCAAGTTGTGCCACAAACTCCTCTTCTCCACAATTCTATTCAATACCTCCTCATTAATTACGTGATCTACGCCTCTAATCTTCAGCGTTCTTCTGTAACACCACATTTCGAAAGCTTCTATTCTCTTCTTGTCCAACTATTTATCGCCCATGTTTCACTTCCATACATGGCTACGCTGCATACTAATACTTTCAGAAACAACTTCCTGACACTTAAATCTATACTCGATGTTAACAAATTTCTCTTCTTCAGGAACACTTTCCTTGGCATTGCCAGTCTACATTTTATACCCTCTATACTTCGGTCATCATCAGTTATTTTGCTCCCCAAATAGCAAAACTCCTTTACTACTTTCATTGTCTCATTTCCTAATCTAATTCCCTCAGCATCACCCGATTTAATTCGACTACATTCCATTATCCTCGTTTTGCTTTTGTTGATGTTCATCTTATATCCTCCTTTCAAGACATTATACATTCCGCTCAAATGCTCTTCCAAGTCCTTTGCTGTCTCTGACAGAACTACAATGTCATCAGCGAACCTCAAAGTTTTTATTACTTCTCCATGGATTTTAATACCTACTCCGAATGTTCCTTTTGTTTCCTTTGCTGCTTGCTCAATATACAGATTGAATAACATTGGGGACAGGCTACAATCCCGTCTCACTCCCTTCTCAACCACTGCTTCCCATTCATGCCCCTCGACTCTTATAACTACCATCTGGTTTCTGTACAATTTGTAAATATCGTTCGCTCCCTTTATTTTACTCCTGTCACGTTCAGAATTTGAAAGAGAGTATTCCAGTCAACATTGTCAAAAGCTTTCTCTAAGTCTACAAATGCTAGAAACGTACGTTTGCCTTTCCTTAATCTTTCTTCTAAGGTAAGGTGTAAGGTCAGTATTGCCACACATGTTTCAACATTTCTAAGGAATCCAAACTGATCTTCCCCGAGGTCGACTTCTACCAGTTTTTCAATTCTTCTATAAAGAATTCGCATTAGTATTTTGCAGCTGTGACTTATTAAACTGATAGTTCGGTAATTTTCATACCTGTCAACACCTGCTTTCTTTGTGATTGGAATTATTATATTCTTCTTGAAGTCTGAGGGTATTTCGCCTGTCTCATACATCTTGCTCACTAGATGGTAGAGTTTTGACATGACTGGCTCTCCCAAGGCCGTCAATAGTTCTAATGGAATGTTGTCAACTCCTGAGGCCTTGTTTCGACTCAGGTCTTTCAGTGCTCTGTCAAACTCTTCACGCAGTATCGTATCTCCCATTTCATCTTCATCTACATCCTCTTCCATTTCCATAATATTGTCCTCAAGTACATCGCCCTGGTATAGACCCTCTATACACTCCTTCCACCTTTCTGCCTTCCCTTCTTTGCTTAGAACTGGGTTTCCATCTGAGCTCTTGATATTCATACAAGTGGTTCTCTTCTCTCCAAAGGTCTCTTTAATTTTCCTGTAGGCAGTATCTATCTTACCCCAAGTGAGATAAGCCTCTGCATCCTTACATTTGTCCTCTAGCCATCCCTGCTTAGCAGTTTTGCACTTCCTGTCGATCTCATTTTTGAGACGTTTGTACTCCTTCTTGCCTGCTTCATTTACTGCATTTTTCTATTTTCTGCTTTCATAAATTAAATTCAATATTTCTTCTGTTACCCAAGGATTTCTACCAGCTCTCGTCTTTTTACCTACTTGATCGTCTGCTGCCTTCATTACTTCATCCCTCAGAGCTACCCATTCTTCTTTTACTGTATCTGCCCGTGGAAATGTCTTACAATTTAAAACCTGGTTCCTAAATCTCTGTCTTACCATTATATAGTCTATTTGATACCTTTTAGTATCTCCAGGCTTCTTCCATGTATACAACCTCCTTTCATGATTCTTGAACCAAGTGTTAGCTATGATTAATTTATGCTCTGCGCAAAATTCTACCAGACGCCTTCCTCTTTCATTTCTTACCCCCAATCCATATTCACCTACTATGTTTCCTTCTCTCCCTTTTCCTACTCTCGAATTCCAGTCACCCATGACTATTAAATTTTCGTCTCCGTTCACTACCTGAATAATTTCTTTTATCTAATCATACATTTCTTTAATTTCTTCGTCATCTGCAGAGCTAGTTGGCATATAAACTTGTACTACTGTAGTAGGCATGGGCTTCGTGTCTGTCTTGGCCACAATAATGCGTTCACTATGCTGTTTGTAGTAGCTTACCCGCACTCCTATTTTTTTATTCATTATTAAACCTACTCCTGCATTACCCCTATTTGATTTTGTATTTATAACCCTGTATTCACCTGACCAAAAGTCTTGTTCCTCCTGCCACCGAACTTCACTAATTCCCACTGTATGTAACTTTAACCTATCCATTTCCCTTTTTAAATTTTGTAACCTACCTGCCCGATTAAGGGATCTGACATTCCACGCTCTGATCCGTAGAACGCCAGTTTTCTTTCTCCTGATAACGACGTCCTCCTGCGTATGGAATTTAACGTTTTTGTACATTAATTACATTTTGTACATTATTTATTATAAAACAGTTTGATTGTTTGGTGGTTGTCAATTTACTTGTAATAACTTCTTATGATCTGCAGTACAAATTGAACAAATTTCATGTCTCTAACCCCATTATTTTATCAAATAATGGTACCTGATAGTAAAAAAAAAATGTTTTGATAAAAATCCATTTAAAGTTTAATATCGCAATTCTAGTATATTTATTGATGAGAATTACTTACCACTAGTGTTTTCGTGGACCATACTGAGCATCATCTGAATAATACTTATCTTGTTTTCCTCTCTTGGACCCTCTTCTTTTCTGTCTGACTTCTTTCGTGCATTTTAAATTAAAAATATCTGCTTTGCGGATTCTCTCTCTATCTATTTGCACCACGGATTTTTCAGTATTTTCACTATATTTTATGCCCAATAATTCCAAAACTTCCAGTTCTCTAATTACACCTTCATAGAAGCATAAAATAGTGTCATAAACGTCAAATTTGAGGGTTGTAGGATGAACAAATACAGTTTTCGGTAACCGGTTCCAAATGACAAAATTCACACATTCATTTAAGTTTTTGGGTTTTCCCATGAAGACATTTCTTCAACAAGGTTTATTTAGAAAGGTCTCTAAATATGGGTTTAATTTCATTCATTACTGATGCAGGTAAAGAATGTTTGTGGTCATGTCTGGCACTTCTCCTGTACTTGCACCAAGTGTCAGGATCATTCGGGCAAAGACCGTGCGTCAGGAAAACCATCATATCTCATGAAAAAATTGTCGTATTTATATAAAACAAAAACTGTTTCACTCTGGAAAGACCAGGCATTTCAAATATGCTAAAATCTAAAAATCGAATTTTTGAAGCCCACTTGCCTTCCGTCTCTCCTTTTGAGCAATTGTGGGTTCATTGGCTTATATTTTTTGTCTGTCTTCTTCTTAAAGTATCTGTTTCAACTTTCTCTCCGATTAACTGCCTCTTGTACTTCTCAGTGAATTGGCCACCAGTAGCCTCTCATCACATTGGTATTCAAGTAGTGCTGATACCGTCTTTCCATCACTCTGATATCGTATCGAAACCGCTCACTTCTTTCCACAACCATAGACTTCATCCACATTTTTGGGGAAGAACAAGGTATTTATTCAAAAAGCGCTTCGCGAGTCCCATTAAACAGCCTAACGCCTTTAATTTGTCCAGTATGTTCAGTACAAAAATTATATAATGTGGGTCCCTTTTTGCTGCCTAAGAATGTAGTAATAAACTCTCTGAATGACACCCACTCACAGTCGAATTTGATTCAAAATTGAAATTTATTAACATTTCTCGGGTATCAGGTCCAAGATAAACGTTTTTGATTTCGTTTATGATAGGTGGTGAACGTCTAGGATAAATACTTGAAATATTCTCTATCTGTTTCAGTAGGTCAACTTTTAAATGTAGCAGCGACAACAGAATTTTTTTTTCGGATCCACGAGATTCATGCACAATATCTTCTTCTCTACATACTTCAGAGGTTTCCTTCCAGGACAGTTTATTCTGAGCGAATGCTCATCCCTTGCTTTACGAGGATTCAGAACACTGAAAACCAAAAGCATACGCCATTTTCATCTGTTATTGATTATTAATGCCGATGTAAGACCTGCAGTTACAATGGAAAGAGCAGTTCAGACGTTTTCCTCTGACACCCTCGTTTGCTTTCATGGGATGTGTCGCTAGATTGAGAGGCTGGCCAAGACAGAATGCATGTACCAGAGTAAACAATTTGCCGTTTGACTCAATTGCGACACAGTTTTTGTTGGTGGTTTTTCACTCTTTCTGGAGAAAAAGTCGAGCTCGTTCCCTGTTTCCATCTGAGGAACTCAATGTACAGTCAGTTTAATTACGAATACACATACGACATTAGCAGGTGTGTCCACGACTTTTCTCCCGTAGGGTATTGCTCGATAGCTCATAATTACCTTCTGTGGCGATAAGAAAAGCACCTGAAATGCAAATTAAATGAAAGTAATTGTCATATCTTTGATCGGTGGTGCCCAGTTACTAGTAAACTCCGTATAAGAAAAGGAAGAATGCCTGGTAAAATTGTCTTATAGTGTCGAATACACAGGTCTTTACTGCTGGAGATCTCTGACCGAAATAGAGGATCAGTGTACATGTATCTACCAAATAAGAAGTCAGTCAATACTAATTAACAATTTAGTACCAGCACGTAGGAAGTAGGGAACAGGCGACGCACGTTGTGTAGTGAGCTTCCAAGAACTGGTTCTTATCAAACAACTGGGTGACACATAAGCGAAATTACCATTCGGTAATTCTGCGCGAATAAAATACGTTTTGTTAACGGTATATATGAATGAATTAGGAGACAACGGGTTTGTCTTCCTACTGTTGCACGTGGATAATAGGATTGCATATAGGCGTGTGAGGAAATTTTTGAAAAACGCCAAAAGTCTTGATGAATTATTCGACAAATACCAGCAGCTGATGCTAAAAGTAAGTAACTGATATGTGCAAAAATAGATAAAAATACCCTCCACCCTTGATTCCAGCAGCTGGTCAGCGACCTTCAAGTCATTTAAAACCATATAGACTCTGTCCGGAGCTATCTGAGCTGGAATTATTGCTAAAATTAGCAACTGTGCAGTTAGATGTCAGACATTTATAGGAAGAATCCTAAGGAAACGTAACTCATTCACGAAATAGTTCACTATCCCGGTTAACGTGATCGAGGCTAGCAGTCATTATCTTCCACGGAAACGGTTAGTCAATGACTAAACTGTCTTAAGCTTTGTCTACTGGAGGAGAGTATGACACTCGTCGAAACTTTGCGGTATCTTAGCAATGTCACGGAAAGCGAAGTCTTTCGTACCCTGTTAGGCTTACATGTCGGTTCTGCTGTGAAGTTATTACACTTCACTGATCTTTTATTACCCTAAAGCTATGCAGCGACACTAATCTGATGACAACTTTCTGTATGTTCTTTTTCTATATGCGTGTGAAACTTCAGCGCTATAAAAGCAACTCAAAACGATGTCTCTGTAACATCGAGTAGTGGACCTTACTGACTCGTCACACCGATTTTCTTCAAATTTGTGGTACATGCAGGCCTTCGCCAGAAATGAAAGTGCCAGAAGTAAGATCTCCAGATGATCAAGCGCTTAGAAAAATGATATTTTTCGCGCTTCTCTGGAGAGGCTTGAGCTATTTCTGTTAACGCATGTACCGGGAATCGGTTGGCGCAACGGAAAGACTAGAAAACCGTGATCTGCAGGTCGTGACGTCGAGTCCTTATTTGGAAACCTCTTATTTTCAATTGTTTCGTTACTCACACTAAAAATAAACCGAAATGATGCTCATTACATGTATTTAGTAATATTTCCATAAAAAGTATGAAAAGCAAAGGCAAAGGAAAATTTAGGGTTGCAAATAAATATCGAGGAAGGAATTTCTAGGCGTACACGAGAACTTCGTGTGTAAAATTACATACCTTTATTATTTTATAGATATGAATTACACGTGCTGGAGTGATATTCATCGTAAAAGCTTAGGAAGTGGCAGTTTTCTCGGCATCTTGCACACGTTACAAACACCGCATTTCTGCTCTTACATGGTTGTTTGGAAGTCTGTACAGAAAATGACAGGCAGTTTACATCATTAAAGGTTCTCTTTCATCGCACCGTTTGCCGGTGAACCACGCGTAACGTATCGCCACATATAGGCGATGATATCTGGCGATGTACAATGAAATGTATTTTGAAGTAGTCTTTAGGAGATGTGATTTCTTTTTGTCTCTCGGTGAGACAAGAGCATTTTTCTTAGCTTTTTGATCAAATCCTTTATTAGTTCCAGAGGGCTGCACGAAGATCAATATGGAAGTAACGGGATACGTAATACAATCCCTCGCTGGAAAGTTATTTGCAGAATCCTCGTGAATGCTGTAAGGTTGGTTGGTTGTTGGGATGTTTAAGGGGGACTAAACAGCTAAGGTCATCAGTCCCCCATTCCAAAAACAGGCGAGACAGGGTCACGAAGCAGGTAAAACCCTAGAGGGAAGGAGACTCCCCCCAGGCACTACAAGAACACAAATGCAACAACGAACACTACAGACAAGAAGAGGACAGACAAATACCAGACACTAACATACAGAAGAAAAGAAGATGGCTGGAAACTGGTTGACTGACCGCGAGACAAAAAAAAGGGAAAGAGTCAACCAGCAGACTATACACCAAAACAGCAACAAATGTAAAGAGACGCGAGGACAAAAGACACAGAATGGGAAGGTGCAGGACCTCCCTAAATCGAACCATAAAAAGGACTACCACGGATAAAATGTAAAACATTGTCAGCCATGGAGGCATCGTCAGATAAAACCAAAGCCAAAGTGCCCGGGAGATTAAAAGATTGCCGGAGTGTGCGCAGTCGAGGACACTCCAGCAAAATGTGGCCGACCGTCAGCCGGGACCCACACCGACACAGAGGGGGATCCTCCTGACGCAACAGATGGCCGTGCGTCAGGTATGTATGGCCGATGCGCAGCCGACACAGGACCACCGAGTCCCTGCGAGAAGCCCGCAGGGAGGAACGCCACACATCGGTCGTCTCCTTGACAGCCCGCAGTTTATTCGGGGCTGTCATGCCACGCCACTCAGCAGCCCACATCCCAAGCACCTTACGGCGCAACACCAGCTGCTGGTCGCGAGCCGTAAGGCCGATCTCCAAAACTGGGGCGTCGATCGCCCCTTTGGCCAACCTGTCGACACGTTCGTTCCCTGGGATGCCAACGTGACCCGGCGTCCAAACAAAGACCACCGAACGTCCAGAGCGGGTAATGGTGGAAACAGACTCCCGAATAGAGGACACCAGAGGACATGAGGGATAGCAGCGGTCGATGGCCTGGAGGCTGCTCAGGGAGTCACTGCAGATGACAAGGGGCGTACCTGAGCAGGAACGCATATGCTCAAGAGCGCGCAATATGGCCACCAGCTCTGCAGTAAAAATACTGCAGCCAGCCGGCAAGGAGCGCTGTTCAACGTGGGCGGCATGAGCAAAAGCGTAGGCAGTGCGACCATCAACCAGGGAACCATCGGTGTAGACAGGCTCACAGTCCGAAAATGAGGCGAGGAGCGCAAGAAAACGGCGACGGAGGGCCACAGGCGGAACCGAGTCCTTGGGTCCCTGTGCCAAGTCCAGACGGACGGACGGACGGGACAAGCACCAGGGAGGCGTAGGTGCACGGACCCGGAAGGGAGGCAGAAGAGGGAATGATCCCAGTTCGGACAGCAGGGACTGGACACGGACAGCTATGGAAAGCCCAGACCGAGGTCGCCGTTCAGGCAGGTGGAGGACCGAGACAGGGAAAAGCAGGCGACGATTGGGATGGCCCGGCGAGCAATGAACGTGGACAGCATAGTCGGCGAGCAGTCGATGGCGGCGAATCCGCAGCGGGGGAACCCCGGCCTCCACCAGTAGACTATCCACGGGGCTCGTACGAAATGCGCCAGTTGCAAGCCGAACCCCACAGTGATGTATGGGGTCTAACAACTTCAACACTGAGGGTGATGCAGACCCATAGGCCAGGCTCCCATAATCAAGCCTGGACTGCACAAGGGCTTTGTACAGTCGCAACAGCGTGCAGCGATCCGCACCCCAAGATGTGTGGCTGAGGCAGCGGAGGGCGTTGAGATGCCGCCAGCACTTTTGCTTCAGCTGAGTAATATGAGGAACCCATGTGAGCCGGGCATCAAACACGAGTCCTAAGAAGCGGCAAGTGTCCACCACTTCAAGCAGGTGGCCGTCAAGGGAAAGTTCAGGATGAGGGTGGACCGTCCGACGCCTGCAGAAGTGCATAACTCGAGTCTTGGCTGCAGAGAACTGAAAACCGTGAGTCAGAGCCCACGATTCTGCCTTGCGTACGGCTACTTGCAGCCTGCGTTCGGCGACCCCCGTAGTCGTGGAGCTAAATGAGATGCAGAAGTCGTCGGCATACAAAGAAGGAGACACCGACGACCCCACGGCTGCAGCCAGACCATTAATGGCCACTAGAAATAACGAGACGCTCAACACCGAGCCCTGCGGGACCCCATTCTCCTGTGTATAGGATGAACTAGAGGCGGCACCGACTTGTACCCGGAAAGAGCGGTGCAATAGAAAGGTCTGAAGAAAAGCCGGGAGTCGACCACGAAGACCCCACTCATGCAACGTAGCAAGGATGTGATGCCTCCATGTGGTGTCATACGCCTTCCGCAGATCGAAGAATACGGCAACGAGATGCTGACGTCGGGCAAAGGCCGTACGGATAGCAGATTCCAGCCGCACCAAATTGTCCGCTGCAGACCGGCCCCGACGGAAGCCACCCTGGGATGGAGCGAGGAGACCGCGCGATTCAAGGACCCAACACAAACGCCGCCCCACCATACGTTCGAGCAATTTGCACAAAACGTTGGTGAGGGTAATGGGACGATAGCTGTCCACCGCCAGTGGGTCCGCATCGGGCTTCAAGATGGGGACAATAACACCCTCACGCCATTGCGACGGGAACACGCCCTCGCTCCAAATGCGGTTAAAGATGGTGAGGACGTGTCGCTGGCAGTCCCTGGAAAGATGCTTCAGCATCTGCGCGTGTATACCGTCTGGTCCTGGTGCCGTATCAGGGCAGTCGGCGAGGGCAGCAAGGAATTCCCGCTCGCTGAAGGGAGCATTGTATTTCTCAGAACGACGCGTGTGGAACGATAACGGCGTCCGCTCGGCTCGCTCCTTTAGAGAGCGAAAGGCGGGGGGATAAGTTGCAGTCGCAGAGCTCTGAGCAAAGTGCGCAGCAAGGTGTTCAGCAATGGCGGCAGCGTCCGTGCAGACAGCGCCGTCCAAGGAGATCCCAGCGACACCCATAGGGGTCTGGTGTCCATAAATCCGCCGTATCCGGGACCACACGAGCGAGGGGGAGACACGAGAGCCCAAGGATGAAACATACCGCTCCCAGCACTCCTGCTTACGCCGTGCAATAAGACGACGGGCGAAGGCACGGAGCCTCTTAAAGGCGATGAGGGTCTCGAGAGACGGGTGCCGCCGATGACGCTGGAGGGCCCGCCGACGGTCGCGAATAGCTTCAGCAATCTCCGGCGACCACCAGGGTACAGCCTTCCTCCGAGGGAGTCCAGAAGAGCGGGGGATGGCAGCCTCGGCCGCCGAAATGATGGACGTGGTTAAGTCACGGACCACATCGTCAATGTCACCCTGCGGGGGAGACTCAACGGTCGCCGCGGAAGTGAAACTCGGCCAGTCAGCCCTGTGGAGAGCCCAGCGGGGCAGGCGCCCAGAAGAATGACACTGGGGCAGTGACAAATAGATGGGAAAATGGTCACTACCACACAGGTCAGGATGCACTCTCCAGTGGAGAGATGGGACAAGGCCGGGGCTGCAAAGAGAGAGATCGATGGCCGAGAACGAGCCGTGGGCCACACTGAAATGTGTGGGAGCACCGGTGTTCAGGAGGCTAAGGTCGAGCTGAGCCAACAAATGCTCCACGGCACGACCGCGGTCATCAGAGACAGTCCCACCCCATAGAGGGTTGTGGGCATTGAAATCGCCCAGCAACAAGAAAGGTGGCGGCAGTTGTGCTATCAGAGCAGCCAGGACATGCTGTGCGACAGCACCATCCGGTGGTAGGTAAATACTGCAGACGGTAACAGCCTGTGGCGTCCACACCCGAACAGCGACAGCCTCTAAAGCTGTTTGTAGAGGTACAAACTCGCTGTGTAGAGTGTTAAGGACATATATGCAGACGCCACCAGACACCCTTTCATAAGCTGCCCGGTTCTTAAAATAACCCCGATAGCCACGGAGGGCGGGGGTTCGCAGTGCTGGAAACCAAGTTTCCTGGAGAGCAATACAGAGGAAAGGGTGAAGGCTGATAAGTTGGCGGAGCTCAGCTAGATGGTGGAAGAAACCGCTGCAGTTCCACTGGAGGATGGTGGTGTCCATGGCTGGGAAAGGCGTGACGGGACTGGGAAGGCAGATTACGCCGACGGGTCACCTGCTGCCTCCGATTGAGCACCCGCGCTAGTGTTATTCATGGCGTCTGAGGGACCGCCGAGCTCGAGGTCCTCAGCGGACGCCAGAATCTCCACCTCGTCCTCCGAGGCGGAGCTTGTAGTAAGCGGTGGGACAGGTGCCACCGCAAAGTTGGTATTCTTGGGGACTTTCTTCTGGTTCTGTTTCTGTTTCGCCCGTTGTGCCTTCGGTGGTTCAGGCTTGGCGGGCTTAGAGGGCTTCACAGGGTCAGTCTCAGGGACAGAGGACGACCGGGAGGCCCTACGACCAGGGGCTGGTGGTTGTTTGAGCCACTTGCCGGTGTCTGCTGTCCCGCTGGTCGGAACTTGTGAAGGGAGGTCCCCAATGGACCCCTTCCGTACGAGAGTAGCCGAAGAAGTCTTACGCTTCTCCGGCTGGGAAGGGGGGACTGATGTCCCCGATGGTTGGGAGGTTGTTGCTCCTGGAGAGGATGGAGCAGGAGCAACAGGGTGTGAAGTGCCCCCCACGAGCAAGGGGGCTGGTGGATGCTGACCGATCTTAGAGCCGATTCGTGATGATGGCAGAACCGTCGTTGCAGCAGCGGCGTAGGTTGACGTCATTGCCACAGGATGGAGCCTCTCATATTTCCGTCTAGCCTCGGGGTAGGTCAGCCGGTCCAGGGTCTTATATTCCATGATCTTTCTTTCTTTCTGCAATATCCTACAGTCCGGCGAGCAGGGGGAATGGTGTTCTCCGCAGTTAACACAGATAGGAGGCGGGGCACATGGAGTATCGGGATGCGAAGGACGTCCACAATCCCGACACATGAGGCTGGAAGTACAACGAGAGGACATGTGCCCGAACTTCCAGCATTTAAAACACCGCATCGGAGGAGGGATATATGGCTTCACATCACAACGGTAAACCATCACCTTGACCTTTTCGGGTAATACATCACCTTCGAAGGCCAAGATGAAGGCACCGGTGGCTACCTGATTATCCCTCGGACCCCGATGGACGCGCCGGACGAAGTGAACACCTCGTCGTTCGAGGTTGGCGCGTAATTCATCGTCGGACTGCAGAAGAAGATCCCTGTGGAATATAATACCCTGGACCATGTTGAGACTCTTATGCGGCGTGATGCTAACTGAAACATCCCCCAACTTGTCACAATTGAGCAACCTCCGTGACTGGGCAGAGGATGCCGTTTTGATGAGCACAGAACCAGAGCGCATCTTTGACAAGCCCTCCACCTCCCCGAACTTGTCCTCTAAATGCTCCACAAAAAACTGGGGCTTAGTTGACATAAACGATTCTCCATCGACTCGCGTGCACACAAGGAACCGGGGTGAATATTCTCCACCGACTTCTTTTGCCATACGTTCCTCCCATGGAGTGGCCAGGGAGGGAAATGATCGCGGTTCGTATTTCCTGCCGTTGAGGTTAGACCTCGATCGCTTAGAGACTGCTGGTGGAGGCCCACCAGCGAGAGATGATGTACCACGCTTCATTGCGGGTCATCCACCCTGATGCCACCTACTCCGACCAAGGGCCCTCCCCACGGGCGCCACCCAGCCGCAGCAATAGCCACCTGGCAGGATGGCCATTGCCGGGAGTCCCGATGCCCCAGGGAGATGGGCATCTACTCCTTGGCATACGTGGGGAGTTAACGGCGCAGGCATCAGTAGAGCGATCCCTGTGTTGTCAGGGGGCTACAACCAAGAGGGTACATGGCGGCCCCACCACAACGGACTGGCTACCGTGCTGGATCTTAGGTGCAAAATGTCCAACGTCGTCGTCGCAGTTAAAAGAAACACTGCAGAGTGCAGCGTGGTAATCGCCCAAGAGATCGAAAACGAGCGGGACATCATTGCAACGACGAGAAATCCGGCTAAAGGTCTAATTGCACGACGGATACAGTGCACCATGTAAGGCGCCCTTCCCCAATTGGCTCGCTCTTCGGAATAATTTAGAAATATGGAGGTCAAACCCGAGAGGGGACCATCACGTAAGGCCGAAACATGTGAGACTGTTAGTCGCCTCTTACGACAGGCAGGAATACCGCGGGCCTATTCTAACCCCCGAACCCACAGGGGGCAATGCTGTAAGTACAATAGTTTCTGGGAAATTTATTTGCAACGCCAATTTTTCCATTGCCTTTCCTTTCCAAGCCTTTATGAGAATGTTAATAAACCTAATGTTTATTTGCAGTGAAATTAACGAAAAAACAGAACATGAAAGAAACGTTCCAGCGTAGGGACTCGACCCCACGACTTGCAGATTACCGCTCTGTACTCTTCCGCTGCGCCAACCGATGCCTGGAAACTACGCTAGCAGAAGTGTCTCATACCTCACCCGACCCTTGCGAAAAGTGCTATTTTTTCTAAACCCACTTCTGTCACTTTTATTTCTTGCCAAGACCTTTACGTAGACTAAATCTGGACGAAATCGGTGTGACGAGTAAGCACGGTCCTCTTATAGGTTGCCACGCCTTGCTTATGACGGAAGACCATCTGTGACTGCTAAAATGTTGATTTAAGAGGATTTGTTTCGTTATCTTTGAATTACTTGCCTGTTCGATGGAGAGAGTCCTCATTGCCACGGAATTAACTCGACTGTGGTTGATTTGAAAATTTTGATTATGCTCGGCCCATGTTTCGTGATTCTCCTTATTCTCCTGTTTATTGTCAACTTCCTGTCATTGGCCAATAAAACCACTTTTGCTCAAACACTTTATTCTGTAAGATGGGTGTAACTTATTTGCAACTGCTACGGAATATCTCTCTCGTCGGAGATATGTACTGATTGTCAACGAGAGGTTACACAGATGTTGTATTTAAGGCTTTTTCTCTGCAACTTGCAACATAGTAAATGGAAAGAAAATTTATTCAGATAAGTGTAACAAACATTGTCCTTTTTGCAGAGCTACGTACATAATTTATTTACTTAATTTCCAGAGAGTTATAGCAACGAGTTACAATTTTTTAAAAGAACTTATTTGTTCTGTTACGTAGCTGATGTATTTAAATCGATTGCTTGCACATCAATCCGAAACGAATTATTAACCATTTCAGTTAGAAAGCTAGAAACATTCAATGTTTTAATAATGGATGCAATATGCTCCCCATAATTGTCTGTGTTCTGATTGATGTTCTGGTGCCGGAATGTTCATTTGAGTGAGCTGTTCAGAGGAGTCCGAATGTTCCTGGATGCACAACTCAATGCGCCCTCAAAATTAGCTGCGTACGAGATGTGAAGTTGCTCTTGTCACAAATCGCGAAGCTTCCTTGATGCTGTGTATGAAGTCACCTTCGGATAGATCGTATAATACATTCATAAACTGTCGTATGCAAGGTTGGCTAGTTGGTTTAAGAGAGGGGGGGAAGAGAGCAAACTCCTATGTCATCGGTTCCTGGTACCGAATAAAACAATGCCACAAAGGAGAGAATAAAACAAGCGAGACTGACAACACAAAACGGAGCGAAAGGAAAAACCACAAGAACGACGGAAGGGCAACAAACACTTAAATGGACAAAAGGGGAATAGAAAACCACAGAAACGTAAGATAAAGATAGAAGAAATTAAAACGACGAAACAGATTACCATGGCTGGCTGACTATGAGAAAAAAGGAGAAGCCAGCCACTCTGCAACAGATTAAAATCTCCACCCTAAAAGCACTAGGTGGAGGACACAGAGTGACAAAGGACATGCACTAAAACTTAGATCAAATGATAAAACCCACGCACACGAATAAAACGTAAAACTAAATCAGCCAGTGAGAAGTTGTCAGATAAAATTAGCGGCAACGAGTCCAGTAAATGAAGATTTCGTCGCACGGCAGGCAAAGTGGGACAGTGCACCAGAATATGGGCCACTTTCAACCGGGCGCTGCATCGACACTGAGGCGGATCTTCAAGGCGCAGGAGGTAGCCGTGGGTCACCCAAGCGTGGCCAATGCTGGCAGAGAACCACAGAGACCCTGCGAGAGGCCCGCATGGAGGACTGCCACACATTCCTAGTCTCCTTAATGGCGCGCAGTTTGTTGTGCGTACTGAGACTATGCCATACCGTCTCCCAAAGCCGAAAACCTCGCGGCCTAAAAATGAACGGAGATCAGTTACTGGAATGCCGATCTCCATAATTGGTTTCCGTGTAGCCCGTTTGGCCAGCCTGTCAGCAAGTTCGTTGCCTGGGATTCCGACGTGTCCTGGGGTCCACACAAACACAACCGAACGATCAGACCGTTCCAGGGCATAGATGGACCCCTGGACGGTCGCTACCAAAGGATAACTAGGGTAGCACTGGTCGATGGCTTGTAGGCTGCTGAAGGAGTCAGTACACAGAAGAAACGACTCCCCAGGGCATGAACGGATGTGCTCAAGAGCACAAGATACAGCCATCAGCTCTGCAACGAAAAAATTGCAGCCATCAGGCAAGGAATGCCGTTCAATATGTCCTCCATGGACATACGTGAAACCGACGTAACCATCAGCCATTGAGCCGTCGGTGTAACCCACTTCACGGGCTTGGAACATGTAAAAGATCGAGGGAAATGATAGCGGGGAGCCGCGGGGTTAACTGAGTCCTTTGGGCCATGTGAAAGGTCGGGGGCGAAGCCACGAGCTAGGTGTACACCATGGAGGTTTACGTGAATTTACCTCAAATATAGGTGGTAAACGCAAGAACTACAGTTCAGAGAGAAGGGATCGGACGCGAACTGCAATTGTAAGCTGTGACATGGGCCGCTGATGCGGGAGATGAACCGCCGTGGGTGGGAAAACGAGACGGTGATTCGGATGCGCAGGAGAACTACGAAAATGGGCAACGTAACTGGTGAGCAGTTGCGCACGCCTGACCTGCAGTGGAGGGACCCCAGTCTCCGCCAGGACGCTGGTCACCGGACTCGTCGAAGAAGGTCCCGTCGCTAGTCGAACGCCACAGTGGTGCACTGGGTCCAGTACACGCAACGCTGAGGGCGCCGCCGAACCGTCAACCAGATTCCATTGTCAAGGCAGGATTGAACAACGGCTCTGTTGAGCTGCACCAGCATAGAGCGATCTGCACCTCAGTTGGTGTTGCTCAGGCAGCGGAGGGCATTGAGGTGCTGCCAGCACTACCGCTTAAGCTGACAAAGGTGAGGCAGCCAAGTCAACCATGTGTGAAAAACCAGTACTAAGAATCGATATGTCTCCACTATAATGAGTGAATCGTCATTAAGGTAAAGTTCTGGTTCTGGACGAACGGTACAACGCCGACAGAAGTGCATAACACAGGACTTTGCGGCCGAAAACTGGAAGGCGTGGGCTAGAGCCCATGACTGCGACTTGTGGATTGCTTCCTGTAGGCGCCGCTCAGCAACACCAGAACCGATGGAGCAGTACGAAATGCATAAGTCGTCTGCATACAGAGAAGGTAAGACGGACGGCCCTGCAGCTGCTGCTTGACCGTTAATGGCCACTAAAAACAGAGTGACTCAATACAGAGCCCTGCAGGACCCCATTCTCCTGGATATGGGAAGAACTATGGGAGGCATCAATTTGGACACGGAAAGTACGAAGCGACCGGAAATTTTGGATAAAATCGGGAGCGGGCCTCAGAGACCCTGCTCGTATAAAGTGGCTAGGATATGATGTCGCTAGGTGGTGTCATAAGCTTTTCGTAAATCATAAAAGACGGCACCCGGGTGTTCGCGTCTGGAAAATGCTGTTCGGATGGCAGATTCGAGGGACACCAGATTAACAGTGGTAGAGCGATCATGGCGGACGCCACCCTGACATGGAGCCAGTAGGCCATGTGACTCCAGAACCCAATCCAACCGCCGACACACCATACGTTCCAGCAGCTTACAAAGAACGTTGGTGAATCTGATGGGCCGATAGCTATCCACATGAAGAGGGTTTTTAGCGGGTTTGAGCACTGGTTTGTCTGTGCTTTTCCACCAGTGCGACGTAAAGACGCAGTCGCACCAGATCGGGTTGAAGATGATATGTCGCTTGTAGTCGGATGAGAGGTGTTTAATCATCTGACTGTGGATCCGATCTGGCCAAGGAGCTGTGTCGGGTCAATGTGCAAGTGCACTGAGGAGCTCCCACTCTGTAAATGGGGCGTTATAGGATTCACTGTGGCGTGTAGTAAACGAGAGGACTTTCTCTTCACCCGCCGTTTGAGAGTGCGAAAGGCTGGGGGGTAATTGCCTGACACAGAGGAGCAAGCATAGTGCTCAGCAAAGTGCTGGGCAATCGCGTTTGCGCCGGTAGATAACACGCCATTTATGTTAACACTGAGAACACTTGTTGGGGTCTGGTACCTAGAAACTCGTTTGATCTTTGCCCAAACTTGGGAAGGTGACGTATGGCACCCAATGGTCGAGACATATATCTCCCAACACACCTTTTTCCTTCGTTTGATAAGCTGACGAACTCGGGCACGGAGCCGTTTTAAGGCTATGTGGTGCTCTACGTGAGGGTGCCGCTTATGCCGCTGTAGAGCTCGCCGACTCTCCTTAATTGCCTCAGTGACTTCCGGCGACCACCAAGGGACTGTCTTTCGCTGTGAGCATACTAAAGAACGAGGGAGCGCGTTCCCCGCCGCAAAAACGATCGTTGTAGTTACCTGCACAACTATCACATCGTTAATGAGATTTTCACTCTGCAGCGGAGTGTGCGCTGATATGAAATTTCCTGGCAGATTAAAACTGTGTGCCCGACCGAGACTCGAACTCGGGACCTTTGCCTTTCGCAGGAGAGCTTATGTAAAGTTTGGAAGGTAGGAGACGAGGTACTGGCAGAAGTAAAGCTGTGAGTACCGGGCGTGAGTCGTGCTTCGGTAGCTCAGTTGGTAGAGCACTTGCCCGCGAAAGGCAAAGGTCCCGAGTTCGAGTCTCGGTCGGGCACACAGTTTTAATCTGCCAGGAAGTTTCATATCACATCGATGTTGACATCTGGGGGAGATACAATGGTGACAGCAGAAGTGAAGGCTTCCCAGTCTGCTTTGTTTGAAGCTCATCTGGGCAGGCGTCCGTCGGCCTGACGCCGGGGCAGTAACAGGAAGATGGGGAAGTGGTCACTACCACACGAGTCGTCACGTGCTCTCTAATGGATAGATGGGAGAAGTCCTGGGCTGCAAATTGATAGATCAGTGGCCGAGTAACTACCACGAGGCACACTGAAACGTGTGGCGGTCCCAGTATTTAAGAGGCACAGGTCAAACTGAGAGAGTAAAGTTTCGATATCTCTGCCTTGGCCAGTAAGCACGGTGCTACCCCACAAGGGTTTATGAGCGCTAAAATCTCCCAAAAGTAGTAAAGGTTTATAGAGTTGATCAATCAGTGCGGCCACGCGTTCAGGGGTACTGCACCATCTGGAGGAAGATACACAGTGCAGACAGTTGTTTACTGTGTCGTCCTTATCCTGACAGCCACAGCATCAACAGGGGTTTGAAGGGGCAGATGCTCACTTCATACTGAGTTCAGGACATAGAAACAATCCCCACCTGACACTCTATATAGTCACTACCTTTCTTGTAATATCCCCTACAGCCGTGGAGGGCAGGGGTCCACATTTCCGGGATCCAGGTTTCCTGAAGGGCAATGCAGAAAGTAGGTTTAAAGCTTCAGAGTTACTGTAGCTCAGCCGAGTGGTGGAAAAAACCGACGCAATTCCACTGGAGGATGACGTTATCGTTAGACTGGGAAGGCATGAAGCATGCAAGGCGGCAGGTTATGCCTCAGGGTCACCTGCTGCCACCGACTGAATATCTGTTAGCCACTTCTATGGTGGATGACGCATCAGTGAGATCCAGGTCCGCAGGGGACGCTAAGATCTCCACTGCATCTTGAGATGTAGAATTGATAGTGAGTGGTGGTATTGCGGCCACCAGAGGGACTTGTTTCTTAGCAGACTTCTTCTTAGTTTGCTTGCTCTCTTGCTTCTCTTTAGGGGCTTGCTGGGAAGATTTCTCCAAAGCAGCTTCAGGCACAGAGAAAGACCGTGAACCTCACCATACAGTAGTTTTTGGCTCCTTGAGCCACTGGCGAGTGTCCCCCACGGCATTATGGAGACCGTTGGAGAGAGAGGGCCCTAAGGGACCTTTCTCTTTCTGCACGAGAGGAGCCGGAGGTTGCTTCTCCGGCAGGTGGGAGGTGACCGATGTGTCCTGCATTTGGGAGGGACTTGCTCCCAAAGTAGGTGCTTTGGGAGCAACAGAGATAGATTTGCGCCCTACCACCAAAGGGACGGATGTATTCTGGTGGCGTGGAGGGTCCACTGTTCTTGGTACAGAGTGAGGAACCACTGGCACTTGGGCTGGCGATGGTGACGTAGCTGCAGTGTATGTCGAGGTCAACCGATTGGGGTGTAATCTTTCAAATTTATGTTTAGCCTCTGTGTAAGTCAACCAGTCAAGAGTCTTCTACTCCATGATTTTCCGCTCCTTTTGGAGTACTGGGCACATTAGGGAGCAGGGAGCATGTTGCTCTCCACAGCTGATGCAAGTGGGAGATGGCGCACATAGATTATCAGGTGTAGTGGACATCCGCAGTCTCAACATGTGACGCTGGAAGTGCAGCAGGAAGACATGTGCCCGAACTTCCAGCACTTAAAGCACCGCACAGGGGAGGGACGTATGGTTTAACGTCACAGTGGAAAATCATCATAGAGGCAATGAATCACCCTCATAGGTCAAGATGAAGGCACCAGTAGCAACCCTGTTGTCTTTGTGTCCCCTGTAATCCCGCCATATGAAATGAACACTCCACCATTCTAAACTGGGGCGGAGCTCGTCGTCAGGAAAATCATCACCTTGATCTTAATAGAGGCAATGAATCACCCTCATAGGTCAAGATGAAGGCACCAGTAGCAACCCTGTTGTCTTTGGGTCCCCTGTAATCCCGCCATATGAAATGAACACTCCACCATTCTAAACTGGGGCGGAGTTCGTCGTCAGACTGCAAAAGGAATCGCGATGGAAAATGATCCCCTGCACCATGTTGAGGCTTTTATGGGGGGTGACGGAGACAGGAATATCACCCAGCTTGCCACGGGCGTTTAACGCTCGGGATTGGGCTGGGGATGCTGTCTGAATCGAGACTGCACCGTTTCGCATCTTCGTCAGCGCTGTCACTTCTCCAAACGTATCCTCAAAGTGTTCAACGAAAAACTTTGGCTTTGTAGGTAGAAAGGGGTCCCCCTCAGTTCTACTACAGACTAAGAACTGAAGTTAATATAGCTCTCTCCGTTTTGTAGCCTTACATTCCTTCCATGGTGTATCGAGGGAGGGAAACGATTTAGGGTCATACCTGTCGGTATTGTAATCGCTCTTGCCCTTCTTAGAGACTGCTGGTGTCGTACGGTCACCATCAAAAGATGACTTAGTCCGCTTCATTGCGGGTCATCCGCCCTGATACCACTCACTACGATCAGCGCTCTCTCCACGGGCGCCACCCAGCCGCAGCAAAGGCCAACTGGCATGATGGCAGTTGCCTGGAGTCCTGATGCCCCAGGACGACAGGCATCTACTCCTTGGGATACGTGGAGAGTTTACAGCTCAGGCATCAGCAGTGCGATCCCAGTGTTGTCAGAGGGCTACCACCAAATGGGTACATGACGGCCCCACCACAACGGACTAGCTACCGTGCTGGATATTGGGCGCGGAGAAATCCAGTATTGTCATAGGGATGAAAGAGGACAGGAGACGACTGAAGAAGATGACATACTCCGGAAAGTGTCTTCGGCCAAATAGTTGAATCGCCGGCGGATATGCAAGGCCTTGACCAGAGATTCAGGACATGAGTCTAAGGTCACTATGGATAACTCGTGCACCACGTAAGGCGTCCTTCCCCATATGGCCCGCACTTCTGTAGAGTTTTTAAAGTGGCAGGTCAAACCATAAAATGGGACCCAAACTCATAGTGCCTAAAGGTGAGAGACTCCTCTGAGTCCCCTTTTACGACAGGCAGGAATACCTTGGGACTATTCTAGCCCCCGGACCCACAGGGTGATCGTATGCAAGGCAGGTCGTAATGTACAAACAAACGAGGTTCGTCTACCGCCGATTCGGCCATGCAGTAAACATGACCTACACATCCAACACCTACACTGACACGTTTTCCTCACTTCAGATCATTGCAAACACAAAAGTAACTATTACTTTCCATCCCAGCCGTAACATCACAGACAAAGCAGACAACATAGCAATTCGTATTTTCAGTTCAAATTTTCAGATGGTTCACAGTACTCTCTTCGCTTTGTGGCAAAAGTAATTTTCATCTTCCAACTAAGTCAGCTTCTGCTGTACCTAAAATTAAAATATCGTATTAGACAAAGCAGACAACCTAGCAATTCGTATTTTCAGTTCAAATTTTCAGATAGTTCACAGTACTCTCTTCGCTTTGTGGCAAAAGTAATTTTCATCTTCCAACTAAGTCAGCTTCTGCTGTACCTAAAATTAAAATATCGTATTAGACAAAGCAGACAACATAGCAATTCGTATTTTCAGTTCAAATTTTCAGATAGTTCACAGTACTCTCTTCGCTTTGTGGCAAAAGTAATTTTCATCTTCCAACTAAGTCAGCTTCTGCTGTACCTAAAATTAAAATATCGTATTGACATTTGCGGATTTCCCAAAATCAAACTAAAATCTTCAAACCCAACCTACAGCTCGGCTTACACTACAGATCCGTTTGTTATCACATTCAAGTATTCGTGTTTCGGATGACATGATAAAAAGCTAACAGCTTAGTTGGAATGGGTTCTGAGGCTCACCAACACTTTCGGTACTACACCTGTCCAGGGTTTACGGGTTAATATTCGGGATATGTCAGATGGATAGCGTGGCACGTTACAGGGCGGCGCTGTATTACTGTGTACGACATAGCAGGAACTCGTCTTACTGATAAAAGAGATTTCCGAGCCTAGAATTTAAATGAAATGCAGTCTTACTGGGACACTAGAAGCACCACAAGACGGATATACAGCATATTCCCAAGCATTAGGAGCAAACTTAAACTGCGCGACATTGTCCGTATTCGAGTTGTGGTAGACAGGAACTTCAGACAATTGGCCTGTGATGTGCAAACAACTGTAACCGATGAGACCTTGCAGACTACAATTAATATGTTTTCACATCGGGCAGCTAAAAGGCAACTGCTCAATTTTCAGTGTATAACAAAGTGAACGCTCCAAATACCAAAATGAGGTCAACGGATCACAAGAAGCGATTCCTCCATTGTAGATAATGAAGGCCGCACATCGATGTAATTAAGAGAGACTTATATCTCGGTGAGTTAATCTTAATTTTGTTTAGTTTTCTATTCCAGGTTGTTCGTAGGCTGAGTCAAAATTTTGTGAACAATCTTTCTCTTTTTTTTCGTTTCCTGTTCAAGGTTGTTTGTACCCAATGCTGACAGACTCACATTAGAGAAGAGAAGAGTGGTTGTAGGCTTAATGGAAGTTGTGCAGTCGGCGATAGAAGTGTTACGAAGGTTTTCAGAACGATTTCCAGATAGGTGGCCACAAACTCGTTTAACAATTTACCGCATTTACCAGAAGTTTGTAGCAACTGGACCAGTAGCAAACAATTATCTCGGAAATTCGAGTGACCTAGAACGGGGAGAATGAAGTAAACGTTGATATAGTGCAGGAGGACATACTACGGTGTCCATCGAAATAGACGAGGCGTTGTAGTCTGGAAACAGGGATTCCACAGAAGAAAGTGAACCGAATTCTATCCAAGGACATTGTCATGCGACCATATCATCTACAAATCGTTTAAGTATTGACTACTCGGGGGAGCAACAGACAAGAGTAGTTTCACCGTTGGTCTGCGGCTGTGAAAAAGACATCAGTACTATTCACTAACACCAGCCATGTAAATAAACAATTCTCCATCTTAGGATGATAGTGTGAACCATCGAAACCATTAGTGGCAAAACAGACAAGTGACTGACGCAGGAACTGTTTTATTTGTACTAAAACTGACTTAAAATACCGTCCCAGAATGTATAACACTGGCAGAGGTTGAGGCAACAATAGGAATCTGATCTTACCGTCAGCATCATAGGTGAAATCACGAACCGTCTTGAGTGGAAAAAGAACTACTCGATTCTAACCAGCAACAACACCATTAGCAATCGTTTGTATCATCCAGAATGCCAAACCACGTGGGATGTAAACTGTAGGCGCGATAGCGTTAGTGGTAAAGCTCTGTTATAGCCTGTCGCATAGTGCAACTACCTACAGGAAATGCTACGAAGTGGCACGACATGGAGGTAACAAACGAAATGAGAGGTACAGTGTGGTTATAATTAAAATGCAGCTGCTCACGAAGGTCCAATATCGTCTTCATTATCGTATGGCAGCAAAACTTGGTAGATATGCTGATACGTTAATGCGGGACCGATTTACGCTGAAAAAAATTAGTTCCAACATTGGTCACCAGATGCAAATCTGGCTTTGTATATCATCTTCTCCACGTCTCCGGTGTTCATACTGAACTGTGTAAGTGGCTAGCCGGCCGTTGTGACCGAGAGGTTCTAGGCGCTTCAGTCGGGAACCGCGCTGCTGCAACGGTTGCAGGTTCGGATCCTGACTCAGGCATGGAAGTGTGTGATGTCTTTAGGTTTGTTAGGTTTAAGTAGTTCTAAGTCTAGGGGACTGGGTACTGATGACCTCAGATGTTAAGTCCCTTAGTGCTTAGAGACATTTTGTAAGTGGCTATTAATAATCGTATCAACATTACTGAAGAAATTAATATACTGCGAGGATAGTGAAAGATCAACATGGTTCATAGGAAAATTTAAGATGCGCTCAGAAAAATGAAATGGTATTCATTGAAAGAAAGGCGACATTTTTGTAATTGAAACCTTCTGGCTTACTTTAGAAAATCCTTATTCAGTGCAGACTACGCACAAGTTCTACAGTATTCACCGATATTTCGCAAGAATTGTGAGAATAAGGTGTATCACGGCACGTATGGAGCCATCAAATAATGAATTTTCGTCCCGTTTTATGAAAGAATGGCTGGTATTACTACGATGGCTCCTCCCCCACCCCACATCATACCTACACGGTATTTGCGTTGTGCATACATAAATACACACATTACTCTAATGCGCAAGCGCAACATTATAATCAACCCGTCAAACTGACTAGCGTTAACTTTGTTCAGCGGACCGGCCAGGCGTCCCTGCACCCACAAAATGTAAATAAAGTCTTTTTGACACTAAGTCATCGTCATAAAATATACTCATAAGCAGTAATACCAAGGCAAATACAGGTCGTTTCATAGTGACAAATATTATCATCGATAATATAATCGTGAATTCATAAACATTGTACCGTCTAAAATTTATACATCAGTATTTCGCCGACGACGTACACTGTTTTGCACAAAACGCAATATTTGCAGAGTCGTACAAATCGTCATTGTTTCATTATGTCTAACCCGAAGTAATACTTGAAATGAGATTACTTTTGTTTTACGGATTAAAATTAATCCATAATTAGAACAGTTTTGATACTGTGATTAGTTTTGCTATTTGATGCGGTCTGTTGTCCTCTGAAATAGTTGCAACTGTGCAGTGACGTAACCAACATCAAGTAACATGGGCACACCAAGCTAATGCAATGAAGTGTTTTTGTGAGTGTGTGTGTGTGTATGTGTGGGGGGGGGGGGGGTCTTCGACGTTATCAGCGCTCTTACACGTATTAAAAGAATCGAATTAACGCAATAAAAACTGTTTCCAGATTACAAGCAATCACTACACAAATAGCTTATACAGCGATACAGTTCTCAGTTCCATTGATAACGTACGAAAACAACGCCAAGAGAAAGATTGTGGTTGTTCCTGACGACCCAAAGCATCAGCACAGAAATGCAGAGCATGTACTTTAGTGGAGCGAACATAACATGGAAATGTATTGAAAACAATATTTGATTTCCTGCGTACGCAAGGACGTATCACCCACAATATATCATTATGTTCTAGAAATTATGCATAACATTTCATGTCTGTTACTGCAATGTCGAATTTTCATAACTTCAAACGAAAACAACAAAAGATGAGCTGTGAGGATTGGATTTTTATACAACCATGTAAATGTATTTGCGATATATTCATAGAATCTCGAAATACTATTTAATTCACACAGTTATGATTGTCCTGATATCGCATTTGTTGCTTATAAAATGAAAATGTTTATTAATAACAGCAGCTGTTGACTTACCAACTCACGGCGTGTCAAACACCCACAACGCTTAGCACTGCCGGATACCGATACCACATAACGTGCACTTTTACGCGGCAAAATTTACATAAATAAACTGAAATACGTGAGCGAAAACCGTAACGAATGCCGATAAAATTCGGCCGCGTGTACTTGGCGCGCGGATCAGCTGTCGCGACTTCACGCGGTGGCCACGAACCCCGGTGGAGCAGCGCTAGCGTCGCGCGGCGTCGTTCCGAGGCGGCCCAGCAGGTGGTGACAGCGGCAGTGCGTTGCCATGGATACGGCACGTCACGCGTCCTTCCCTACGGCGGTTGCTAGCGGAAACTTTCTCTGAGGGTGTCAGGTTGCGTTACACCGCAAATTTCCGCTTTAGGACAGGTATACTTTTCCCTCGAGACACTCGAATAATTGTTGCTGAGTGCTCCGAGCTAGTTATTACAGTGCTACAAATAGGCAGCAACAGGACCCCAAGGGTGCCTGTAGTTACAACATGATGATACGCTGAAGCAGTAGTACTGTAGAGCGAAAATCTTAGACGCTGATTGTTCTACAGGTTGTGTGTAATGGTTAGAGGACGTTTTTACACTATGAGCCGTAATTCAAAAGTATTTGTTTGCATGGTTGGTATTATAAGTTTATAGCCCAGTGTCAATGGCAGGTACTTTGGACTGTACGTCAAACGACGTGCGTATCATATACAAAATCATTTTTATATATTTTATACTTGATAGACATTTCGTGTCTTACAGACAAGCACGGTAAACGTCACTGGCGATGATGGACTGAATGCCCGAATACCGGTCTGACAAAAAATGCTTTTGAGGTGCACCTCATGGTATGCATCAAGAAAATGGTTCAAATGGCTCTGAGCACTATGGGACTTAACTTCTGAGGTCATCAGTCCCCTAGAACTTAGAACTACTTAAACCTAACTAACCTAAGGACATCACACACATCCATGCCCGAGGCAGGATTCGAACCTGCGACCGTAGCGATCGCGCGGTTCCAGACTGTAGCGCCTAGAACCGCACGGCCACCCCGGCCGGCTGGTATGCATCAAGATGTCCTCCATCATTATATAGTGACTTACCTGAAAACGTATGTTGTTGGTGATTACGACTTAACATTTCTGTACTAAAAACAATCACTTAAAGATACTACATATCAATATAGTACTTGCATTTTTTATTTATTTATACATTCATTTCAACTTTAACACACTCTTGCATCTAAGCAGCTAGATTTAGAGTTACTGCCGCAAAGATCAGAGTATATGAGGTGTAGATAAAATATTAAGTTAAAGTATTGAATATACACTATGTGATCAAAAGTATCCGGACAACTGGCTGAAAATAACTTACAAGTTCGTGGCGCCCTCCATCGGTGATGCTGGAATTCAATATGGTGTTGGCCCACGCTTAGCCTTGATGACAGCTTCCACTCTCGCAGGCACATGTTCAATCAAGTGCTGGAAATGCAAGCCCCCTCTATGTAAAACACGACCAGACCATAACACCACCGCCTCCGAATTTTACTGTTGGCACTACACACGCTGGCAGATGATGTTCACCGGGCATTCGCAATACCCACTCCCTGCCATCGGATCGCCACATTGTGTACCGTGATTCGTCACTCCACACAACGCTTTGGCACTGTTCAGTCGTCTAATGTTTCCGCTCCTTACACCAAGCGAAGCGTCGTTTAGCATTTAGCGGCTTGATGTGTAGCTTATGAACAGTCACTCGACCATGAAATGCAAGTTTTCTCACCTCCCGCCTAACTGTAATAGTACTTACAGTGGATGCTGATGCAGTTTGGAATTCCTGTGTGATGGTCTGGATAGATGTCTACCTATTACACATTACGACTCTCTTCAACTGTAGGCGGCCTGTCAGCCAGCAGACGAGGTCGAACTGTACGCTTTTGTGCTGTACGTGTCCCTTCAAGTTTCCACTTCACTATCACATCGGAAACAGTGGCCTTAGGGACGTTTAGGAGTGTGAAAATCTCACATACAGACGTATCACACAAGTTACACCGAATCGCCTGACCACGTTTGAAGTCCGTGAGTTCTGCGGAGCGCCCCGTTCTACTTTCTCACGATGTCTAATGACTACTGAGGTCGCTGTGATGGTAGCAACCTATATGAAAAACTTATGTTTTTGGGGGTGTCCGGATACTTTTGATCAGATGTTGTTGCAGTACTGACATTACCCACCCGGGTAACGCGACCGCTTCTGGGACGAGGAGGTAGAATCCGCCCGGCTGATTGACGACAAAGGGCCCGGGATGCCGGCCTGCCTGAATGTATGTTCTTTTTGAAGTTTCCCTCATCCCAGTAGGTCAATATCGGGCTGTTTTACATGTTGCGCCTCAGACATATGCTAAGCAAACATGTAATACACTTTCTAACACTTACACTCAGAATTTTCTCTGTTCCCTGACAGACAGGTACACTGCTTCTGTCCTGGGCGATGAATAGGAAACTGATGACCTTCGCTGTTTGGTTTCGTTAAACACTTACTCAGCAGCGCTAAAGACACTCAGTTTGACGTTGTGGTAAATAATTTTCTCACATATAACTTTCTGTCGAGTAGGATCAAAGGCGTAACAACAGAAATGTGTGGCGGCGGCATTGAAGGAATAACCCGGTGGAGAGTGAGTAAACAAAATAGGGCAGATTTAGCAGTTAAGACGAAAGAAAACACAAGCAGATAAAAATGAGGAAGTTGGGTATGTTTGTCAAAGTAACAGAAATTTTCACTACTGAAAAGAAGCTAGATAGCTGGAATACGCCGAGAGTGACGCTACGGCAAGGATAACAAGTAAAACTTTTATCTACTCTTGAAAGCAGCGTGATTTTTATACCGGGTGCAGGTTACTGTGTAATTTATCCCCGAGTTGTGTAGCTGAAATGTAGAAGAAGATGGGGACATGTTTAGTTACCGTTACGCATACCTATAGCCAAGATGTTCGTCACGTCACATCTTGTATTACACTGACGGAAGGGTGATAGCTAACTGACATGCCACAAGAGGAGATGAGGAATCTAATGACTCAGGACTGATGAAAGAAGCAGGACGTGGGGGAAAGGAAGGAAGGGCGACTTACCACGCTCCGCTTTCCATGCTCTTGTGTAAAGCGCGAAATCTGGGTTCGAATCACGGTTTCGAATCACGGTCCGGCAGAAATTTTCATTGCCATCTTTCCATTATGCAGATTACGGTTGTCCGTATTAGCAACTGTGAACTCATCTCTTGTATTTCTGTTTAATGTCTCGCCGACGACGAGTTCATTACAGCTAAAAGACGTGAAAGGAAATCAGACGTGTCCTTTTCAAAGGAACCATCCCAGCATAGTGTTTGGAAATTGCATCCCCAATCCAGTCGCAACCACAATATCCAAGTATAGGAAGGACAGACCTTATAAAACTATCCAACGTCTCGAGGTCTGTGCTGTTTTTGAAATGAACTGTCACAGGAGTAAAGATGCGGCAGGATCAGTGACTCAACAATTTTTTATTTTACTTTAGATGTAAATTCTTGTCTAAATTCTTAAGTGTGCGTAGTCGAGAGCGATTCCTTTTACATGCTGCGATAGTTCGTTCTTCCATGTTTAGAGACGTATGTGAGATTACGCCGATGACTTTTGTACTTTTTGTATAGTGACTGGATGTCATCAAGCAACATGGGCATAAATGCTTCAGAAATTTTTACGTTGATCAGTAGTGAGCTGTGAATCATTAGGAATTGTTTTCATACTCAGGTTTGCACTCTCTGTCATTCTCATACATCAATACGTTTTCTCTCTTTCATATTCTTTGGTTTTGTTTATTTCAGTATCAATCTTCTAACTTTATGTGTCCCACCACCAATTCCTGTTCTGCCCCTATCTTTTCATCTCAAAGTAGCACCTGCGTCCTACATTTGCCATTATTTGTTGGATGTATTCCAATCTCAGGCCATTATTTGTTGGATGTATTCCAATCTCAGTCTTACTCTACAGCTTTTTCCCTCTAACATCTCCCTTTAGCACAACTGAAGTTGTACCCTGACTATGTCCTACCACCCTGTCTTCCAGTCAGTGCGTTCCACAAGTCTTCACTGACTCAGCGAAAAACCTTTTTCTTCCCTATTTTATCAGTCTACGTACTTTTCGACATCTTTTTTGTAGCACCACATCTCAAACGCTTCGATTCCGTTCCTCTCCGATTTCCTCACAGTCCGTGGTTCACTTCCAGGTAATACTGAGCTCCAAACGTAGATTCTCAGAAATTTTCCCCTCAAGTTAAGGCAATGTTATACACTAATAGACTTCTTTCGTCCAGTAATGGCCTCCTTCGCCTGTGCTAGTCATCTTTTTATTTCCTCCTAGTTTCGTCCTCCATATGTTGTTTTGCTCCCAAGACATCAGATTCCTTCATTTGGGGACCAATGATGTTTTTATGTTTATTGTTAATCTCAG
This sequence comes from Schistocerca nitens, assembly GCF_023898315.1. Lineage (NCBI taxonomy): Eukaryota > Metazoa > Arthropoda > Insecta > Orthoptera > Acrididae > Schistocerca > Schistocerca nitens. Next base: position 830,946,975 of record NC_064615.1, read on the forward strand.
TTCTGGTATTCCTTGTTACTTCCGACTTTGTTCGATGTATAGACTAAACATTCAGGGTGAAAGACTACATCGCTATCTTACATCCTTTCTAGTCCCAGTAACTCGGTCTTGGTCTTCCTTTCTTATTGTTTTCTCTTTGTTGTAGTGAATACTGGATATACAATGAAGCGCCAAAGAAACTGGTATAGCCATGCGTATTCAGATACAGAGATATGTAAACAGGCAAATACGGCGCTGCGATCGGCAACGCCTATGTAAGACGAGTGTCCGATGCAGCTGTTAGATCGTCTGCTGTTGCTACAATGGCGGGTTCTCAAGATTTAAGTTTGAACGAGTTGTTATAGTCGGCGTACGAGCGATGGGACACAGCATCTCCGAGGTGGCGATGAAGTGGGGATTTCCCGTGCGACCCTTTCACGAGCGTACCGTGAATATCAGGAATCCGGTAAAACATCAAATCTCCAACATTGCTGCGGCCGGAAAAAGATCCTGCAAGAACGGGACCAACGACGGCTGAAGAGAATCGTTCAACATGACAGAAATGCATCCGTTCCGCGAGTTGCTGCAGGTTCAATGCTGGGCCATCAACAAGTGTAGCGTGGAATCATTCAACAAAACATCATCGATATGGGCTTTCGGAGCCGAAGGCCCACTCGTGTACCCTTGATGACTGCACGACACAAAGCCCGAGCCAGAGCCCGTGTACACCGACATTGGACTGTTGATGATAGGAAACATGTTGCCTGGTGGGACGAGTCTAGTTTCAAATTGTTTCGATCGGATGGACGTGTACGTGTATGGAGACAACCTCATGAATCCATGGACATGTCCCCTCAGTGGCTTTAGGAATTATGAAGGAATGCTAAATTTAGCTTCTGCTTTTTCTGATGGTAAGTTTTCCAAATTCTGTTACACAATGACTCTTAACACGGATCCCCTATATCTTTCATAATGCGTACGGGTTTTTTTCTTCAGGAACATGATTAAATTTCAGATAAGAAGGACGTAAATGATGATTCAATTGTGACATTGCTATCCTCAGTGAAAGTGAACAAGAGTTGCAGGATCTGTTAGATGCTATGAACAGTGTTCAATAGTTTTGACTTGGGCGCGTATGAGCTCAGTTGTTTTTTGCGCCCTAAAACAAAACAGTCTAATGAGAACAGAATATAGACTGAGGTGAGGCTAAGCCGAAGAAATCTGGAAGTAATGAGGAGTGGCAGAAATGAGATTAGCCTTAAAATAAACATCGTAATTAGTAGCCTTTGTCAGTCTGTAAGGCTGTAGCCACAGAGGACGAAATAAAAAGTAGATAACGTGGCAAGTACCTCGTACGTGAAAGGCATGCAGTATACAGTATCGCAAAAAAGCTCGTAATTGTTAGAAGATATTTCGGGACTACAGCCGGTCGTTGTAAACGTCACTCCACGATCAGGTGAGCCATCAGGTGAGCTATCGAAGTCTTCGATGGTTCAGCTGAAGATATATCGAGAAGTGAAGCTTACGACGACCGGCTGCAATACCGATATCTCTTCGAACATTTAATTCGCCGGAAAAAAATTTATAACCTCGTTACTGTTCATACAGCGAAGAAGGATACTTTATGTACATACATTCAGAAATGTAAATTTACCCCAGCCTAAAAATAAATAAAACAGTGAAAAGATGCTCGACGAGCAGTTAACGCTAAGAAACAACACTTTCCGGCACATCTGCAACCCCTCTATTGACAACATCCTTTGAAGATATTCTGTAAGATCGTTGCTGCATCTCGATGTTAGTAGCCAAGTTCTTGCAAGTAGTCCACGTTGAACTGAAGAAACTGTCTCTATAGTTTCTTGTGTTTCAACTCATTGTAGTGCGCTGAAATATATTTCTTTTCTTTATTGGATTTCAATCCCCACCCAGAGTGGGGGGCGGGCTGGTAGCAGCACAATACGCCGCACTGCAGCCTACAGAAAAGTAAAAAAAAAAAAAAAAAAAAAAAAACAGAATTAGGAGGTATGAAAAACAAAACAAAAGTAGGCAATAAAACGGTGACTGTTAAGAACTGAAACATGGAGAAAAAGATACGAATAAAATATAAAAACAAAACGGTCGGCGATGCTGATTAAAACACATAGTAAGTAGACAGGCACAATTTAAAGAACATGGCGAAAGTTTGGTTTCTGTTCACACAAGATAAAAAAAACACTAGCGACAGTATGGTGGCTGTTCACAACACTGACAGGGGATGCACTACATTGAACACTCCCTTACAAACAGCACTATACAGACCACACGGTGGCTGATTGGGGGGGGGGGGGGGGGGCGGAGGACCCAGCCCGATGAGGGAGAAAAAGAGGGGAGCCGATAGAGGGAGGGGACATAGAAAAAGGGGAGGCTAGGCGGACGCGAAAAGGAGTGGGAAAGGCAGTAGAGAGGAGAGCGAAAAGGACTCGGGGGAGAGAAGGGAGGCAGAGAGAGGGTAGGTGGGGAAAAAACAGGATGAAAGAGTGGGAGAAGGAGCCTGGTAATAGGACAGAGGTAGGGAGGGGGAGGTGAGGATCAGAGTTGATAGGAGTAATAAATGGAGGGAGAGAGGGCATCACCCGGGAGAGGGAGTCGATGGAAGCCACTTGGGAAAGGAGATGAATGGTGTAAAGGTGGAGCGTAGGGGGGACACAATGATGAAGGTGCGGCAGAGGGCAGGGGTTGGAGAGGAGAGGAGCAACCAGGGAATGAGGGGGATCAAGGCGGCCGGAGGTGTAAACTGTAGAGGATGCGGATATGTTCAAGGAAAAGGAGCAGTTGGGGGAAAGGAATGAGGTCATAGAGGATCCGTGTAGGGAATGGGAGGTGTATGCTGAAATATTATCGTCACACTTTTACCGTGAGGGAGCAGGTAACCCAACCAACGATAGCAACATCTCGCGAAGAAACTATTTCAGTACTGGAGTGTACCTGGAAAGACATAAAACCACATGAGTTTCAGGTTTTAGTTGACTTGTGTTAAGCACCTTGAAATCGGTGAGAAGGTGGTGCAACAACATAATTTGATAAAAAGTATTCGGAGAGCCATATTAAATGCGGATTTGACCACCAGACGTCAAGAGAAGTGCATGTGCCAGTATGAAAGAGGCGGGGAATATGGTATTGCCATTAGAGAAGTAGCAACAGCAGAGTGGGTCAGTCAGGACATTTCAGTGACCTGTAACGTGGACTAGTCATCGGGTGTCACCTGAGTAACAAATCCATCAGGGATACTTCATCCCTTGTGAAGCTGTCCAAGACAGCTTTGGGGTGTGACTGTGAAGTGTGAAAGTGAGAAAACAGCCAAAGCTAAACCAAGACCATGGAGACCTCGTCAACTGACGGACAATGACCATCGAGCACTCCAGATGTTGGCTGTAAAAATTCGTGTGAAATCAGCGGAAGGAATCATTCTTGAGGTCCAAGATGCTATTAGCGTTTCAGATGGCACAGTGATTGTGGCTAGGGAGTTAAAATAATGCCTCTTCATCAGCCAAATATTTTTGTTGTTCATACACGACTGGCCATTAAAATTGCTACACCATGAAGATGACGAGCTACAGATGCGAAATTTAACCGACAGGAAGAAGATGCTCTGATATCCAAATGATTAGCTTTTCAGAGCATTCACACAAGGTTGGCGCCGGTGGCGACACGTACAACGTGCTGACATAAGGAAAGTTCCCAACCGATTTCTCATACACAAACAGCAGTTGACCGGCGTTGCCTGGTGAGACGTTGTTGTGATGCCACGTGTAAGGCGGAGAAATGCGTACCATCACGTTTCCGACTTTGATAAGGGTCGGAATGTAGCCTATCGCGATTGCGGTTTATCGTATCGCGACATTGCTGCTCGCGTTGGTCGAGATCCAATGACTGTTAGCAGAATATGGAATCGGTGGGTTCAGGAGGGAAATATGGAACGCCGTGCTGGATCCCAACGGCCTCGTATCACTATCAGTCGAGATAAAAGGCATCTTATCCGCATGGCTGTAACGGATCGTGCAGCCACGTCTCGATCCCTGAGTCAACAGATGGGGACGTTTGCAAGACAACAACCATCTGCACGAACAGTTAGACGACGTTTGCTGCAGCATGGATTATCAGCTGGAAGATAGTGGCTGCGGTTACCCTAGACGCTGCATCACAGACAGTAGCGCCTGCGATGGTGTACTCGACGACGAACCTGGGTGCACGAATGGCAAAACGTCATTTTTTCGGATGAATCCAGGTACTGTTTACAGCATCATGATGGTCGCATCCGTGTTTGGCGACATCGCGGTGAATGCACATTGGAAGCGTGTATTCTTCATCGCCATACTGGCGTGTCACCCGGCGTGATGGTACGGGGTGCCATTGGTTACACGTCTCGGTCACCTCTTGTTCGCATTGACGGCACTTTGAACAGTGGACGTTACATTTCAGATGAGTTACGACCCGTGACTCTACCCTTCATTCGATCCCTGCGAAACCCTACATTTCAGCAGGACAATCCACGACCGCATGTTGCAGGTCCTGTACGGGCCTTTCTGGATAGTGGAAACGTTCGACTGCTGCCCTGGCTAGCACTTTCTTCAGATCTCTCACCTACTGGAAACGTCTGGTCAATGGTGGCCGAGCAACTGGCTCGTCACAATACGCCAGTCACTACTCTTGATGAATTGTGGTAACGTGTTGAAGCTGCATGGGTAGCTGTTGCTGTACACGCCATCCAAGCTCTGTTTGACTCGATGCGCAGGCGTATCAAGGCCGTTATTACGGCCAGAGATGGTTGTTCTGGGTACTGATTTCTCAGGATGTATGCACCCAAATTGCGTGAAAATATAATCACATGTAAGTTCTAGTATAATATATTTGTACAATGAATACCCGTTTGTCATCTGCATTTCTTCTTGGTGTAGCAATTTTAATGGCCAGTATTGTACAAGCTTCCGCATAGGCGATGCTGCCTGGCCACAGTAACTGCTCTGACAGGTTAATTTCTCGCTGTGAAGATAGCCTCAAACTGACCAGCAAGTTGTCGAACCTGAATTTTAAAGAGAATGTGTCAGATACGTTACGTAGATGAATTACAAACCATAAACTCACAGTTTATATTCATCTTTAAACCTTTTGACAACTTGTTTATCCTCTGCTTCGTGATGACTGGGTGTTGTGTGATGTCCTTAGGTTAGTTAGGTTTAAGTAGTTCTAAGTTCTAGGGGACTGATAACCATAGATGTTAAGTCCCATACTGCTCAGAGCCATTTGAACCATTTGAACAACTTGTTTAGCAAAAATGGTTTCTTTTATTCCTTATGTAAGGCTTTTGACAACTAGTGTAAGGGTTTACATAAAGTTCAAATTAGGAGCTACCATTAATTTATAAGCAACCTCTTAACAAAACAGTGAATGTTGGCGCATTTTGTATATTATTGCACATCAGCGGTGGTCAACCATTCCGGCAGGAGGGCAAAATTTTGCAAAGGTGGTTTCCCCGCCGACACATTAGCAATTTTTATTTTCTGAACCAAAACGAACGAAAAAGATTAATTTATTTCTCAAAAATAAATAAATAAATAAGACATATTTATTCTATAATTCAATGAAACACAATGTTAGTGGGCTTAGTGAGTCAATGTTGATGTCGATTGAGGTTGTTGCTGCATGCAAAGAGTTTTCCAGATTAGTGTCAGTAATTCGCGTTCTCATTGGTATAATTCATCTGACTAAAGAGCTGTTCACACACGTAAGTGTTTCCGAGTAATGAAATCACCAGTAAAGCATGTTTGCAAAACGCTGTATATTTCTTCTGTCGAAATATGTTTTACAGAACTCTTCTAGCGAAACTTAATTAAATTTATCCATTAACTGTACATTAAAGTGCATTTCGCAGCATTCTATTTGTAAATGTGCTGGCGGTGAATTCATGTCTCCGTAGCATGGCGTAGAAAATGGAGAAGAAAAGCAAACGATGTTTCTTAAAATTTTGAAATCATTTTTCGAATTAGAATTTCAAGTCAGATATGAAAGAAGAGTATTTAATCACTGCCGCCTGGGTGACGCCCGATTGCTTTGAGAGTGTAAGAAAATGAGCGAAATTTTTTATTCGTAGCTGTTGTTTCCAAAGCCAAAGTTTCACTTGCGGGAAAAAGATCAAATATGATATTAATCACTTGATCTTTTTGTTGTAACTGAGTATTAAAGACATTTAGGTGGCAAGATATATGAACAAAGAACGCAAAGTAGGAAAGTCACACATTAACTTCCAACACCGGGATACTCTTTTACTTATTTACAAAGAATGATAGTATTTTTTTTTTCGAATCACTGTTTTTAATGTTTTGACACGTGTCAGCCATCTTTCTTCTGCATAAATTGCAACATCACCGAGCTCTGAATAGAAACACGTGAGAAATTCTTGGAAATGTTGGTGATTTAATCCTATTGATTTAATAAAGTTCACTGTTTCGACAATTATTTTCATGGCATGGTCGATTTTCGGGGACTTGGCACATAAACTCTCTTGCTGGGCAATGCAACGAAAATTTAGCATAGGCTTATTGCCAACTTTAAGGGCCTCATTTTCAATCAACTGTACCAAACTTTTGTATTTTCCAGATATTGCTGTGGCACCGTAAGTTGTTAGCCCCGATAGGTCATATTTTAACGAAAATCGACTTATTGTCATTGTAATTGCTTCCAACAAATCTCATCACTTATCCTTAAGTGGGTACAGTGCCGCTGACTCTTCTGTTTTATTAAAATGGGCATCAACGCCCCTCATACGTATATACCGCTACTAGGGCGGTATCCGCCATAGCTGTGGATCCATCCAGAGCTAGAGAATAAAATATGCACTCAGATACAGGATGTTTTAATTGATCTTGAATTTGTTTTTCTACGTTGTCCACACGTCTAGCAATACTTTGACGGGAAAAGTTTTTTACGAAATCAATTTTCTTTTCTGGACACACAATTTCAAAGACGCTCTCCAAGCAGTCCTTAATTATTTCGCAATCTGAATATGGCTCTGAATTCTTTTGCCGGTGTAATAGCTGCTGCATAACCTGCTTTAATACAGCATGTTGTCTCTAGATTCGCTCCTGTAAATATCAATTGTTGAGTCGAAAGTTTTCTTTTTGAGTCGTTTACCTGATTTTGTCGAAATAGGTTTTTCCACTTATCAAACTAAATTGCATGTTTTGTTTAGATTTGTCGGTTGATGTTATGCTCGTTTGAAACCAAGACCGATTCATTGCATTTCAGACACATGTCTTTGATTTTAAGCTCCAAAAAATCAGTTTAGATTCCATTTGTCTCGAAAACTTCCCAACTCTTCCGTAACGCGCCTGTTCATAGGTCTACCGCCTCTACTGGTTGACACCAGTAGAAACTTTTTTTCCATAAGTCGGAAACTGAAGTATAAAAGGGGATGGAAAGTATTTCAGAATGTCTGGACAAATCCCTCTCGTATGACGCTTAACTTTGAAACGTCCCCTTAGAAAAATTAATTAATTACTGTGCTGATAATCCTCTTACATTATTTGATTTTCAAACAGCTGAGCAGAACTGAACGCATTTGGACATTTCGCTCTTTACCTATTCTGATCAACACTAAACTGACACACAATATTTTTAGCGCAACGCAATCTGACTTTCAAAAATCCCTACAAAAGAATGGCCCTGACTAACATTAACCTATACGTTTCACAAATCACTTACCTCACAAAAATCTTCGTTACGACAACTACTGCAATACGGCGAGCGCCACTACTGCCAGCTAAATAAAAGATTCAAACTACTGAAGGCACTAACTACTGATAGGCATAGTTAGCAAATGAAAGATTTTGATAGAGAACAAACAATGTATTTACCTTAATAGTGTTCAAAAGGCATAATATATATTGCAGTTCATGACATCCAGTCTTACAAATTTCAAAACTCCGCCATTTCTCTCCCCACATCCACCACTGCTGCGGCTCACCTCCAACTGCGCAACGCTACGCGCTGTTAACATCCAGCTGCCCAACACTACAATGGCAGACAACAATGCAAACTAGCCACAGACTGCACACAGCACAGCCAGTGATTTTCATACAGAGCGCTACGTGGCGTTACCAATAAGAAAACCTATACAGCCTACTTACAACTTGGCTTACTAGCCCTGCTTTAAAATTTCTTGCCCCATTACTGCTCCTTTTGTTATGAATTTTTTAAAACTATTGTAAATTTCAAGTCGATAGCATTATTAGTTGCTAAAAATACCAGTTTATACGTAGGTATTCTCAGACAGTAACCAGTGCTAATGTCAGTTGTTACATCTACCCAGCGTAACTAAATCCGTCAAATAAAGGCAAGTCTACTAACACTAAAGACAAGCACCCCAGATTAATTGGAAAAAAAAGCTTGCTTCACTTACCTGTACTGACAATAGGTTTATAGCGATCGAATGTGCACTACGTCTACATGCGTTGCGTGTTTGCAGTGAATTGAAATTAACTGTAGAATTTACTGGCTGTGTACAACGTTCGTATTACTCGCACATCACGACGAACTACACTGTTTCGCTCTTCGTACTCTTTCTGTTTGTTGGTTGTATATCGCCAATACGCGCTGTATATCTTCGACAGTGCGGGCTGACTTTAGAACAAACCCAACACTGTGAATTTTTTTCAGTCACGAATATAGAAGAAAATCTATCGCTAGTTGAGTCAATGAACTGAGATATTCAGTCAATGAACTGACATATTTCACTAGTAAAGGGACACGATATGAACGAGACGTGATAGAATGCTCTTCTAGGGGGGCCGGATTGATAAGGATGATGATGAAGTAAGAGACCCTTCTTTGGAAAACGGAGAGTAGGATAACCTATGAATATCAGTTCATAAACTGTAAAAAAACTAATTTATTATGTGTGTAGTTGCTGAAATTGTTCGGTAGGTAAACCAGACAACCATGTAGCAGCATTTCATGAGAGATGGGGACTGGAAAATCCACTGAAACTGCAGAGGCTGAGAACGTGTCAGTCCTGATGTAACTGACTTTGAGACTAGTCGATGTCGCAAGCTGAAGCGCACACTAGAAGAGTCACCGTGAAATGTCATAGTACCAAGTTACGAGTTAGTACATATGACATTTGTTAAGGACAAGCGAGAAAAGCTGACTGATTTTATGAAGTCAAGTCAACGTAGCCCCAGGCTGTACCAACTGATCTTGGAAATAAGGTACGTGGTACAACAACTCAACTACAGAGGAATACAATGAATCGTACCGCGCCTAAACGATTCTAGAATTAGAAGAAGCAGCGCTCGGCCACGTGGATGAGGGACCTTTACTCAGCACCCGAGCACTTGCCTCTGAAATGAGCGCTGTGCATAAAGTTGGGTGCAAAGCAGTACAGGTACAGCAGCTAGAGCATTACTATTCAAATAAAGTGTAAGTTTTAACTACTGCGCACTTCGAACGTCGGGTCGTGCTTAGCCAATAGGTGTGCATCTCTTTATTGTCGATCCTCACTACTGTGTATGTCTATTTTCCTTGGATTTAGTATATATCTAACCAAAAGCATCGGGACACAGCAAGTCACTCTGCACGGAGAGAGGTCTTCAGACTTGAAAGTAACTTCGGGTGTGCCCCAAGGGGACGTCACAGTAGCATTGCTATCAAAAATGGCTCTGAGCACTTTGCGACTTAACTTCTGAGGTCATCAGTCACCTAGTACTTAGAACTACTTAAACCTAACTAACCTAAGGACATCACACCCATCCAAGCCCGAGGCAGGATTCGAACCTGCGACCGTAGCGATCGCTCGGTTCCAGACTGTAGCGCCTAGAACCGCACGGCCACTCCGGCCGGCAGCATTGCTATCCTCAGTATATACGTACACTACTGGCAATTAAAATTGCTACACCAAGAAGAAATGCGGATGATAAACGGGTATTCATCGGACAAATATATTGTACTAGAACTGACATGTGATTACATTTTCTCGCAATTTCGGTGCATAGATCCTGAGAACTCAGTACCCAAAACAACCACCTCTGGCCGTAATAACGGCCTTGATACGCCTGGGCATTGAGTCAAACAGAGCTTGGATGGCGTGTACAGGTATGGCGTGTACAGGTACAGCTGCCCATGCAGCTTCAGCACGATACCACGGTTCATCAAGAGTAGTGACTGGCGTATTGTGACGATCCAGTTGCTCGGCCACCATTGACCAGACGTTTTCAGTTGGTGAGAGATGTGTAGGATGTGCCTGCCAGGGCAGCAGTCGATCATTTTCTGTATCCAGAAAGGTCCGTACAGGACCTTCAAAATGTGGTCGTGCGTTATCCTGCTGGAATGTAGGGCTTCGCAGGGATCGAATGAAGGGTAGAGCCACGGGTCGTAACAAATCTGAAATGTAACGTCCACTGTTCAAAGTGCCGTCAATGCGAACAAGAGGTGACCGAGACGTGTAACCAGTGTATAAATGACATATTGGATAACGTCGGATGTTCCATGAGGCTGTTCGCAGATGATTCTGTTTTATACAGAGGAGTCGCAATGCTACAAAACTGTAGCGAAATTGCAGAAAGTCCTGCTAAGAATCGACGTTTGGTGTGAGGAGTGAAAATTAACGCTGCATATAAACAAAAGTAACGTATTCCGAATACATGGACATAAAGACCCTTTATCGTATGATTACACGACTGCAATCACTGAAGGCAGTAACTTCCATAAAATATATAGGAGTATTCTACGTGAATTGTAATGACCACATAAAATTAATCGCGGGAGGGGACGATGCCAGACTGAGAGTCATTGGAAGGATCCTAAGAAAATGTAATCCATCAACAAAGAAAGTAGCTTACGACGTACTCGTAAGACCAGTACCTGAATATTCGACCAGTACTTGAATATGACTCGTTAGTGGGGGATCCGTATCAGGTAGGACTGATAGAGGAAGTAGAGAAGATCAAAATAAGAGCTGCACTTTTCCGTCTAGATTCAATAAGCAAACGCGAAATCCTCACAGAAATGCTCAGCCAACTGCAGTCACAGGCGATGCATGAAAGGCGTCCTGTATCACTGTCTGGTTTACTGTTAAAGTTTCGAGAACGTACCCTGTGAGAAGAGTCAGCCGATGTAATGTTCCGTTCTACGTATATCCAGCGAAAAGACCATGAAGATAAAAAGAGATATGAGGCCACACAGAGGCTGACCAATAATCGTTCTTCCCGCGAACCATACACGACTAGATGAGGAAAGGCGAGGAGTGAATTGATACACAAAGTACCCTCTGCCACACACCGTTATGCGGCTTGCAGAGTACAGATGTAGACGTTAGTCCCTTTGCAATGCGGAAATGACCATTAGATGCCACGAGCAACGGACCCGCGAGTATAAAAGGAAGCGGGGCGATTGTGTTTTCAGAAGAGAAAAAACAACATTTGATGTTACTCGATTAAAAAATCCGTCAGAGACATTTCGACCCTTCCAAATCTGCCCAGGTCGACTTTGCTAATGTGACTGCAAAGTGGAACTTCGAAACAACAACGATAGCTAAACCAAGACAAGGTAGATCTCATGTACTTATGGACAGGGACCGTCAATCCCTGCTGAGGGTGATTCTATAAAAGCAGTGGAAGGAATCACTAGTGAATTCCAAAGTGTTAACGTCAGTTCGGCATGGACAATGTTTGTGCGTGTAGAACTGAAAAGAATTGGGTCAATGGCCTAGCAGATCCTCATAAGCCATACACTGGTGTAGCCAGTGCTAAGAGATGCTTGAGGTGACGTAAAGAGTGACGTCAATGGACTGAATAGAAACGAGTGATTTGGACTGAAGAATCCCGCTGTACTCTTTAACAATTCGATGAAACGGTTTGGGTCTGGAGAATGCCTGGAGAACATCACCAGTACCCATCAGTAGCGCCGACAATGAACCGCGGTGGAGGGAGTGACACGATATGGGGGTGCTTTCCGTGGTTACGCTTTAGACCTATTATTGCCCTTAACAAACGCTAACTACATCTACATGGTTATTCTGCAATTCACACTTAAGTGCCTGGCAGAGGGTTCATTGAACCATTTTCATACTACTGCTCTACCATTCCACTCTCGAATAGCGCGTAGGAAAAAGGAACATCTAAATCTTTTCGTTCGAGCTCTTATTTCTCTTATTTTATTATGATGATCATTTCTACCTACGTAGGTGGTTGTCAACAAAATATTTACGCATTCGGAAGAGAATGTTGGTGATTGAAATTTCAGGAATAGATCTAGCCGCAAAAAAAAAAAAAAAAAAAAAAAAAGATTGGTTTCAGTGACTGACACCCAACTCGCGTATCTTATCAGTGACACTCTCACCCCTATTGCGCGATAATACGAAACGAGCTGCCCTTCTTTCCACTTTTTCGATGTCCTGTGTCAATCGTACCTGGTAAGGATCCCATACCGCGCAGCAATATTCCAGCAGAGGACGGACAAGTGTAATGTAGTTTCGCTGGTTCTACTATTTTCTTTGTTTTATTATTACTCGCGTAACAACTAATATATGAGATAGAATATGTTGCTACGAAAAGAGCCCAGAAATACCTTTTAGTGATGCTGTGCTGTGACTTTCTTTGAATCATTAATTTTCAACAAACCAAAATAGATTATGTTCTTATTGCTCTGGATCTGACTTTCTATTAAAGGAACATTTTTTCGTTACTATAACTCGCCATAAAGTTCAGCATATCTTTCTGACTTTACAGTTATTGAGAAGGTTACTGAAAATTATTTCCTTATCAATACTGATGTTACAGTACGCAATGTTTGTTCAACATCAAAATTTTGCAGTGGATTTTTGTTAACAGTAAAACACCAATAAGTACTACGACGAACACGAGAACATGAGACTGTTATCAGAGAAAAATATGTTTTTACTATAAGGTTTGCCAAACCAGAACTACGCACAGCAAGATTTCTTTTATGTTATGAAGGTAAATTATCTTTTTGCACTGTTAGTAATATATCATCAGCAGCCCGCGTCAACCTGTAAAACACATCATAAAATCTGCTGCTCTGCTCTGCGATTCCGAAAGCTGAAATAAATAATTTTAGTTCACTATTACCTGCCCGCTTCTTTGCGGTATGATTGGTTTCAGTTAATGCAGTTTGAATGCGCCGCGGCAGCGGCTCGTTCGTTCGTAGCGCAGCTCTGCCCCACGAATAATATTTAAATAACTGAAAATGTCTTAAAGGGACGGGATAAAATGCCAGGCAAGCTTTTTACAAATCATAATGCAAGTTTTCACTAAGTAACTCTATTCGAAACATTTAAACAGATTAAGTTACTACACACCTTTCCAAATCAAAGTATAATGGCGTCCCTCTCTCAATCTTGACAAAAGAATGCTACGCAAGCGTACAATATAACGTCACAGGCTCTTCCTACTCACGTAACTCCAAGAAGACGACAGAGAAATTAATGTTCGCTCTTTACTATTTATACTAGTCACATATTCTCATCTTTGTTTGATATTTAATAAGTATCGTCTGTGGCGGTTTCAGTACTCGCCGACACAGATATTATTTAAAAAAATCAGTACATAATTCTATATAATAACAAAACATGACACATAATGCTTTCACTTCATTACATAAAGTTCACACAATCGTTGTCCACGCAATTACAATCATCCAGTTCAATTATTGTTTTCTCCCTTTTATTTTACCACATATAATATGTCTTTTGCTAAGAGACATTACACTAAGCTGTCTCTTTAGTGGGTTTGTCGCATATTCTAAGTGTTCTGCCAACAAAGTGCAGTCTTTGTTTCTCCTTCCCCACAATATTATCTATGTGGTCTTTCCAATTTAAGTTGCTCGTAATTGTAATTCCTAGGTATTTAGTCGAATTGACAGCCCTTATATTTGTGCGATTTATCGTATACCTATAATTTATCGGATTTCTTTTAGTACCCATGTGGATTACCTGGCACTTTTCTTTGTTTAGTGCTAATTGCCACTTTTCGCACCATACAGAAATTCTCTCTAGATCATTTGTAATTGGAATTGATCGTCTGATAACTTTACTTGACGATAAGTTACAACGTCATCTGCAAACAATCTAAGGGGGCTGCTCAGTTTATCACCTAGGTCATTTATATGAATCAGAAGGACTGAACACCTATTTCAGCATTATGTACTGCGCATAGTTGAGTCACTGTTAGCAGACGATAACTTGTCTCAGTATGAGAATGCACCCCGTCGTAAACTCGTCCCTGTCAGTCAATGGTTTTTGGAAGTAACGTAACTCAAATGGACTGACCTACTCAGAGTCCCGACGTTAACAAAGTATATTGCTTCTGGAATGGGTTAGAGCGTCGAATTCGCTCCAGATGCAAGCGTCTGTCACAACCTTACTGAAAATGTCCCCAGCAGAGATCTAGTCGAAATGAAAGCGAAGAGTGAACACATCCAAATTAACGTCCGCTATCAGGTGTCTCTGGGCAAGACATTTGTAAGATCTGTGTAATATATGCAAAAAAAAAAAAAAAAAAAAAAAAAAAACATTTATCTGGGTTCTTATATTTCATTTCTGTATGAACAGTTATCGATTATGTGGATTCTGTATAAAGAAATAATCATTTTGCTTTTTTATATTTGTCTAATATTATGCATGTCAAGTTTGCTAATAATGTCTCTGGTCGGAGAGTGTGGAAACCGACACGGGCAATGATAATAAAAAATATAACAAAGATATATATTAGCATATTAAATTGCTTACAAATTGTGCAGACTTAGACATTACTATCTCTGTCTTCTCGTAGCCGTGAATGTTGTAAGCGCCTGTGACGCTCTCTCGAACGCTTACTTCGCCTTCATTTGTTTTTCATCGAGAAAGCCGCCATTGGGCACTGATGAATAAAAAAGGTGTGTACTTTGAATTTTATGTTAATTCTGAATATAGAAATTGCAAAAATACTTGTAATAATTTGTAGCTCGTTTGCCCAGTATTTCATCCCACATTTTTAGCCCTTTTCAGCGAATTTATCTTTTTTTTTTTTTTTTTTTTTTTTTTTTTTACGCAGTGCAGCTCCACGATCGCGGGAGCCGCTGCCGCCGAAACTTCAAACTATAATTGAATGAAAGCAGTTTTCCCGCAACCAAGCGGGCGGGTAATTGTACATTAAAATTATTTCTTTCAGCTTCCCGGACACCGCAGAGGAGAACTGCAGATTTTATTATGTCATTTTCAGTTGGACATGGGCAACTGCTAGTACAATATCATTTACGTAAATAATTTACGTAAATCAGAGAGTTAAAACTTTACTTGTGTGAGATTAAGTACAGCTGCGTTGAAACCTGGTCTGGATAATAATATTAAATCATTTTCATTTTTAGTTTGATGCTCTCGTGTTAGCCGTGGCAATCAATAATGTTTAAATATTTAAAAAATTCACTGCAGCTTTTATGGTTGGCAAACATTGCATACTGTAACTTCTGTGCGTGTAATAAGAGTAATTTTCAGGACATTTCAGAGACTAAAGTAGAGAAAGACATGTTTAGTTCCGTAATCAGTTACAGTAATGATACAGTGTTTCATTTCTACCAAGCCAGATCAGAGTCGTGAGAACATAATTTTGCAAATTAAAGATCATACGTTCACAGCAGGAATTCTTTTAGTGTTGTGCATATCCTCACATAATAGATCAGAGCGCACAAAGTTCAATTTTGAACTACAAAAACCAGTAGTGAGAACTGCATTTTATCTTTTGTGTTTGCTACGATAATCAACATTTGGTTTACTTAAAGTGCTATTCAGTATAAACTGTATTATAGCCAAAGATCATAAAAGTTCAATCCATTATTTTATTAATACCAAGCAAATGAATAACATTCTTTTACATTCAACCAAACTGCGTTTAAAATCAAAGTGCATGGGGATACGTAACAGTGCCTACATACTATTGATGAGATAGCGTAAGCCTATTGTGTTCCACCAGATAATCAGGTGTCGGCCATTGAGAAGCCCTAAACTATGGTTATGAAGAAGCATCAAAACAATCTACGGGTAGTCGCAGCCAATGATTGGCTTGTAAAACTGCACCTGCTAACTTACTCCGCACTTAACTGCGCCAGTATATCATCTTCGTACATTTATGTGCTTCTAACAATATGGAATCGCACGTTTGGCTCGTGGACACCCACGTTAGACGGCCCGGCAAAGACGGACAGGAAAAGAAGCTCAAGTTTTGCTGCCAGTTCCGCTTGATTTGTTGTTGTGGGATTATGTGAAAAGACTTGCCTACAAGGCAGCTGTTGAGACTGAAGTGGATGTCTGACATTAACTGTCGATAAAATTAGCATTTTTTTAACTGCACTGGATAACTGCAGAACTTTTTCGTGATAATGTCTCACCTGCTCAGTAGAAACTGAAACTCTTTTTGGACATACTATTTTTTGAAGTGGAGCAGATAAATAAAATTAATACAGAGGCAGGATGTAGTAGAATAGGGGGGGGGGGGGGGGCGTGGTGCGTGGGGGCGTGGCGTAACTTCAATGACTGTGTATATGACTGATGGCTGGTCCCGGCGGAGGTTCGAGTCCTCCCTCGGGCATGGGTGTTCGTCCTTAGGGTAATTTAGGTTAAGTAGTGTTTAAGCTTAGGGACTGATGACCTTAGCAGTTAAGTCCCGTAAGATTTCACACACATTAGAACATTTGATGTTCAAGATAATGAGCCAAAGATGTCGAGAGCGTTAGTACATCCTCAAAAGGATTCAGAAAGAGTTGGTGGAAATCACTTGGATTCGTCGATAAAATGCAATGCCGTTCCGAAAGGAGACACTTTGCACGAACGGCTGTCAATCATACTGGGGCCACCAGGATCAGTCTACGAAAGGGGTGTATTTTTGCTGGACAGTCAGTTTTCCCCAAAACACTCATTCAAACGGAGGTGACATTTCTTACTCGTATATAGCACTGTATTATTAACAACCAAGGGTTTATCTGCTTAGGTGTATTGTATGACAACTGGTGCAATATGAAAAGTATTTGTCACTTCTTACTGACTGCAACCCAGCTGACCCTCTCGTTGGCGCCATAGCAACGTCGTATTTGCAGAATAGAGAACATGATCGTATTGTAAGGCCACGGATCAAACGTTGCACAACTTGAAGTGGCAAAAACTGCTCTTCCAATGACTTCTGTAAGTTAGAGCGATAAATAATAAACAGCCCTTATTTACTGCAGCATTCGTTTCGTTGATTAAAATTAAATTTTGCGTGTGCAAAGTGAACGTGTGTTCTCATTCTTCGAAGGTACAGTGAAAATGAAATGTTTTCAGCAGAGGTAATCATTTTCTCTTAGTGTAGTATCAAAACCATGGTAGAGAAAAGGGTATGAAACGTAATGTGTGGTTTCATAGTAGACAGTTTGCTGGGGATTGTTTTCTTTTAAATGTGTCCTGCAAATAGTATTCAGATGGATAACGTGGTAAAATCTCAAATCTGTACCTCGTTGCATTGCTTTATTTCTTCATATGTTTAGCTCCCATCTGAGATAATTTAATATAAATCATTTTGCAACTCTTTCCATGCAGATATGGCCGCTGTTGTTGACTTTTTTATTGACAGAGTCTGTTATCCTCATTTGGGAAACAGCAGTTAATATTCAAAACAAATAACAGGGCTTTAAACTTGTCTGGGCATACAGCTGGTGTGCTTCTTGAAGTCAATAACGAAATAAATTTTGTTTGTAATCTTTATTACTTTTTTTATTGGCAACCGAATTATTGTATATTTTGGCACTGTATCTGAGATGGTTTTTTGTAACTCGAAAAATAATTCGTATTTACAAATGCACTTTTTGAAGTGTGAATGAGTGGGTTTTGATTATATGTTCAAAAATATAACAAAATATGGAAACATATTCTCAGACTTTCTGTTTAATGTTGTGTGACTAATCTATGACAGTCTCTTTCATTTCTGAACAATGCTGGTAGTGGTAACCACTAGTGAATGTACGTTAAAGTCAACTCCATCCCATGCATTACTTATAAGCAATTGATTTCTCAGTTTCGCATCTAAAGAGCATCTGAAATGGGTTATTTTATCCTGTTGATTGTCAGCAGTCTGTTCTAAATTGCGTACCAGTATTTAGTTGTCTTCTTTGTTCAGTAAAGAACCGAAATGTGTTAATAATTGTTTCAAAATCATGTACTTGATAAGTAGAAGTGGTTGTAGTACGTACGAATCGCATAAAAACAAAGTGGTCAGCGTGTCTCGGTGCTATGTGGAGGATTTGGTTCACATGGTTCAAATGGCTCTGAGCACTATGGGACTTAACATCTGAGGTCATCAGTCCCCTAGGACTTAGAACTACTTAAACCTAACTAACCTAAGGACATCACACACATCCATGCCCGAGGCAGGATCCGAACCTGCGACCGTAGCGGTCGCTCGGTTCCAGACTGAAGCGCCTAGAACCGCTCGGTCACATCGGCCGGCGGAGGATTTGGATTCGATTCCCGGTACTACCAGGGATATTTCCTCAGTGGGAGGACTGGAACGGGGCACACTCAGTCTTGTGGATGTAATGCCAGCTGAGAAGCTACTTGAATGCTAAGTAGGGGATCCAAGGCCTAGAAGGCCACCGACAGCCGTAAGGGTGGTTGTGCTGACGCCTCGCCCCTCCATATCGACTCCAAAGACGCCTCCGGAGAGGCATTGTTACCTATGTTAACGTTGTCTGGTATGGGTCGCTCAAATTTTAGCTGACCTTTGGATGGGGCGTACAAGTATTTTAAGGGCCGTTATAAGTAATTCCAGTACCAATAATTCCATACACAACATCACTTACAATAATATTTATTCTAACTAAATTTCATTGTCAAAAATTCGTGAAGCGTTACGAGAGCAGAAAACTTCCCTGGAAGATATGTCTTGCCCACATAGTTTCATCATCCAGTGGCATTTATTACACAAGGAAGTCTTAACCAAAAAACTAACGTCACAGACACGTTGCTACTTTGAGCTTCGTGATGTGCACGTTCGGACCCTAGCTGAGCGCTGTCGCACAGGGTGAGCGGCCGCCTGGAGGAGATGCGACGGCATGGCGGGGTTTGCGTTGCAGCTCACTGGGACAATGCGGGGTCTGGCGCGCTATGAAACGTGATTCCGCGCTAAGCCGATTTGGGGGGTCGGTCCATCCGAAGTCCCTGCAAGCCCAGCTCTGCAGACAAAACGGTAACTGGTGCCTGAAGATCCTCCCTTGCACTGAAGTACCTGCGGTTGTACTTGATAGCTGGTTCACAGAGTAGCATCTGTTTCGAGAGGAAGCGGCTCTGACAAGGGGAGGCCGCCAATTGTAAAATTCAGATTCGATTCATATTGCGCATAATAAAAGCTCATAACCAGAGGTGTAATGTGGCAAAGCACCAAGATGCACTTCTCAGCCGTTGTCGAGAAAATCGACAGTTAAAAGAAACCGTTCAGGTGAAATACTCTCTACGATTTGTAGCTTCCTACAGCGTCGTGGCGCAGCGGTAAGCGCTCGGGTTCGTAATTCGAAGGTCGCCGGATCGAATCTCGCGCCATGCAACTTTTTTTAGTATTTGTTATTTGTAATTAATATATATATATATATATATATATATATATATATATATATATATATATACGAGGGCGGTTCAGAAAGTAACCTCCGATTGGTCACAGTGCGGGTTGTGGGGGGAGTAGCGACGCCATCTGTGCGTTCACGCACTCAACAGGTCAGTCGGCATCAAGCCGTGGTCGAGTGAACGTCGTACCTGCGCTAGTTTAGTTTTTGTGGCAGTTTGAAATGTGTGCTGCAATAGAAAACCCCGCCAAATGTGAAGTGCGTGCTGTCATAAGGTTTTTTACAGCCAAAGGATATTCTGCAGCAGCTATTCATCGTGAGCTTTGTGCCGTGTACGGACCAAGAGTTATGAGTGAAGGAGTTGTCCGTGAATGGGTACGTTTATTTAAAAGTGGACGAGAAAACGTTCATGATGAAGAGAGGAGTGGTAGACCATCATTGGTGACTGACGAACTCGTTCAGACAGTTGATGCAAAAGTTCGTGAAAATCGACGTTTCTCAATGTCGGAGTTGTCTACTGGTTTTCCACAGATTTCTAAGACTCTCTTGTACGAGATAGTGACAGCAAGATTGGGTTACCGTAAGTTCTGTGCACGATGGATGCCCAAAATTCTTACCGACCACCACAAAACTCAAAGAATGGCCTCTGCATTAGACTTTCTGTCACGTTATGAGGACGAAGGAGAACCATTGTTAAACAGAATCGTGACCGGTGACGAAACCTGGATTAAGTACGTGAACCCTGAGACAAAAGAACAATCAAAGATGTGGGCACATTCAAATTCGCCTACCAAACCAAGAAAAGCCTCGCAAGATTTTTCTGCCAGAAAACTGATGGCAACGGTGTTTTGGGATGCCAAAGGGGTGTTGTTGGTTGAATTCATGGAACGTGGTACGACCATTAATCAAGACGTGTACTGTGAAACAATAAAAAAGTTACGACGGGCTATACAGAACAAACGCCGTGGTATGCTGAGTTCCGGTATCGTTTTTTTGCACGATAACGCCCGTCCTCACTCTGCTCGCAGAACAACGGCCCTTCTTGAGTCCTTCAAGCGGGACGTTATCAACCATCCACCTTACAGCCCAGACCTGGCGCCAAGTGATTATCACCTCTTCATGCATTTGAAGAAATGGCTCGGGTCACAGCGGTTTGATGACGACGAAGAGCTCAAAGATGCGGTCACAGGCTGGCTCCAGGCACAAGCGGGTGATTTTTATGCAGAAGGAATTTCAAAGCTTGTGAAGAGATACGATAAGTGCGTCAATCGCTATGGAGACTATGTAGAAAAATAGTGCAAAGATGTAGTTGTAAGATGTATATATTAAAATATTTTTATTTAACTTGGTGTATTTTTTTAAATCAACCGGAGGTTACTTTCTGAACGGCCCTCGTATTTATATATATATATATATATATATATATATATATATATATATATATATATATATATATATATATATATATATATTTGAATTACAAAAAACAAAT
Organism: Schistocerca nitens; assembly: GCF_023898315.1. NCBI lineage: Eukaryota > Metazoa > Arthropoda > Insecta > Orthoptera > Acrididae > Schistocerca > Schistocerca nitens. The sequence goes on from NC_064615.1 coordinate 830,968,057, forward strand.
ACTAAAAAAAATTTCATGGCGCGAAATTCGATTAGGTGACCTTTGACTTGCGAACCCAAGCACTTACCGCTGCGCCACGACGCTATAGGAAGTTATACCTCGTAGAGAGTATTTCACCGCAACGGTTTCTATTAACTCGATTTTCTCGACAACGGCTGAGAAGTGCATCTTGGTGCTTTGCCACATTACACCTCTGGCCATGAGGTTTTATTATGCGCAGTATGAATTGAATCTGAATTTCACAATTGGCGGCCTCCCCTTGTGAGTACCACCAAACATCATGACCGAGTAGTTGTTTACATACTCACAAACAATTAAAAAAATCGTCCAAGAGCGAGTAGGACTCGCTCACAGAGTGTTAATTATGAGTATAGTCAGTTCATCCATTCCGAGAATCGAGGATTTCGACGATTTTTACTTGTTATTGACTTTGATACTGGCAAGATATAGATATCAGGGATTCCGAGACTTTTAATTTCAAGTTTGAAGTCGGATAACGCATGAGTCGTGTAATATAATCACAAATTAACAATTTTCTGTTTCTTTTCCTGTACATGTACTGTGAAATCTTTCTTCTTTCCAAATTTCATGAGCCTATGTCAAGGCGCAATACCCTAGAGGTTTTGATGAGTGATTATGAGAGCATCAAAATATGTGATAGAAATAACCGCATGTTTTGAATGCGTTGACTTTAAAGCTAAATTTTATTATACCGGCAAGAGACAATGCACCATAATGTGTGACGTAAATTTCAACTTGATGCCCCTACTCGTTCCTGAGGGAAAGGGTTCTTAACAGGCGGCAGGACAGACAGATATTTTGACAACAAATGCAAAAATAAAAAAGAAATTGCATGATATACGAAATACAAATTAACAGTTTTCGGATTATTTCTTTTGGTTGTACTGTGAAACCTTGCTTCTCGCTGAATATTACGACTGTAGGTCAGTAGGAAGTACCCTGTAGTTTTTGATGGGTGTATTGTGTATTAAAAAGGCGACCTACATACGACGGAGAGCATTCGTCCCGCCGTACGACTCAGTGGTTCACAACCCCACTACAGGCCACAGCAGTCCACCCACCCCACCGCCGCTCCACACCGAACGTACGTAGAGACAGAGTTTGCGCAGCAATAGCCGACGTAGTGTAACTAAGGCGGAATAAGGGGAACCAGCCCGCATTCACCGAGATAGATGGAAAAACGCCTTAAAAACCATCCACAGGGTGACCTGCACACCGGACCACGACCCTAATCCGCCGGGCGGATTCGTGTCGGGGACCGGTACACCTTCCCGCTCGGGAAGCAGCGCGTTACACCGCGCGGCTAGCCGGGCGCGCTTTTGATAAGTAAGTTTGCGAGTATCAAAATATGTGACACACACGGCTGTATCTTTAGATTGCTTTGGCTTTGAAGACTCACGCTTTTATACCGGCAAGGAACTGTATATCTTAATATGTGACACAAATTTCAAATTGATACGCCTACTTGTTCCAGATAAAAAGGTTTTTGAAGTTTTTGGACACTCGGACGGAAGGACAGAAGGACAACAAAGTGGTCCTACAAGGATTCCATTTTTACTTATTGAGGTACGGAACCCTACAAATACCAACGGTAGAAGCTTACGTTTAAATTTATCAAAAGGTCTAAACAAGCTTTTTTGACCCATGATGCATAATATTTAACAACAAAAGGTAGGTGGTTGACAACAGCCTATCATAAGGTTCCTGTGCATAGTCCGCATTACCAAGCATAGAACAGTGTTCCGCTGCATGTAATGTCGAGGGGACCATCAAGAATCGTGGTGACTTCAGTGTAATTCATCTCTTTGAATAAAGCTGTCATTTCTATTTGCTTCATTGCGTATTTTTTTCAGTTATCTTCCGTACTATACCGCAGCAGCAGGTTCTATGTATGATGCAAGTTGCATCGAGCTGTGTTACTTGCTAGAGACATATCATGCGAAACTTAGTTATGTCCGTAAGTTATATACACCGGTGTATATTCAAGAGCAGCGAGGTGTGCCCTGTCTGGCGCATGCTGCCACTAAGCTATGTGCCAGCTGTCATCTTTCAGCACTGTTACTCAGTGTTCTGGCTAGTATCCTTTCGGCTGGAATGTTTTGTTCACCTTCATACGTGTAGAAGAACTCTGCTTAAATTTCATTCAGCACCAAAAACCATCAATTACCTGCACTTTGAAATAGGTATTATGATTTATGATTACCTTTCTTTATTGATTCATGGTAACCCTTTCCTCACTTACAAATTACTGTTTCGAAGTATGACGACTTGTAGAGAACGTGTGGAACTGAAAAACAGCTGCACCAGATTCCATGTGACGTCTATGGATGGAGTAGATAGAGATATTGATTGTAAAGTCAAAACTTGTCAAATATGTTGCACAGACACGAAGTGTTTCACAATTCCTATGACAGTCTTCTAAAGGTTGTAGAGGGAACAATGTAGATAAAGTTTTGATAAGGAATCCATATCTGGAAATGTACCATTTGGATGTAAAATAATCTTCTTTCCAGATGAGCCCGCAGCACAGAATAAGTCATAACATGACTTTTTTTAATGAATGATTCCAGTTAAGCTGCATATGGCTTAATTAGTAAGCCTTCTTCTTTAATATAACCGTATGTTGGCTACAGCGGCAGTATCAAGTAAAGCTATAGATGTTACATTTGGCGCCAACAAGAAAACAAAATGACTCTGACAGTAAAATTTGAAAAAATTATTGAAAGGGAGTAACAAAACTGAAAAACGTACATCCAACGAACACAATCTGAAAGCAATACTTTCAACAGCATATACCGGAAATTACAAGAACAGAACACAATACCATTAAAATCCGATAAAAGTAGAATTATAGTTATTACAAATTCAATGAATATGTTAACAAAGTAAGAACTTTTTTCAAAGATAACAACATTAGAGAATTGCCATAGAATCCCACTAACAAGTATGGCGCACAAAAATTGTAATGCAATATTAACAGACTAAGAAAAAGAAGCCCGCATCTTCATGAGCACACGTACACTAACATTACACGCGCAACCGGAGATATATAAACAATTAGCTCCATTTCGTCCGATTATTAACTGCGTTAACAGCCTAATAAGTAAGATGCTTAACACATTACTAACCAACCTATATATCTACAACGAGAAACACAAAGCAAAGAAGACAAGAGCGTTAGCACATGCGATGAAAAATGTATAAATATCAAAAATACACGAACATACGTGTACAAGAAGCAATCGAAATTATAGAGATAAACTTTCTAAGACACAGCAAAACTTCTGTCACAGGAGCAGATGACATCATAGATCTGCTAAAACTAACACTCAACCTAAGTTATTTTGAATTCAACCAAAAATTTTACACACAGACCGATGGAGAGGCAAGAAAACTGAATTTCTGGCACAATTGCAGACTTATTTATGAACACGCTGGAAGAAAATATTTTCAGCTCTAAATTGCTACTACTCAACAAAATTATATGTTACCACAGATATATAGATGACTGTTTGGTTATAATAGGTGGGAACGAATAAGACATCCTTATAATCCATCAAGAACTCAGTAACTTGCATCTAAAGATAAAATTTACGATGGAAACAGAAACAAACAAATCCACAAACTTCCTTGACGTTAACATCAGCAACAATGACAATCATTACGTATTTGAAATTTACAGAAAACCAACAACTACAGACTGCATAATTAATGAAAGCTCCCGTCACCCAAAATCACAAAAATAAACCTATTTAAACTCAGTGGTCAACATAATAATCAATATACTGCTCAAACACCAAGCAGTACTAAATAAGCTTACAGTATTGCAAAATATAGCCCAACAAAATAATTTCAAACGAAATGTAGTTCTCAAGATATACGAAAAACGCTCGAAATCTAAAACCCAAACCATTCACAAAGACATAAAATTAATAAGAAAAAAATGAAACTGACAAACATAGAATAAGCAAGTAGTAAACATAACAACCATTAAATTAGTTTTCCGAAGAAACAAAAACCAAAAACGAAAATTCGATCTGCAAAACCCAAAATCCCGATTTTTGGCAACCCAGGCATATACTAAAATTCGTGCGATGACTGTACAGAATTCTGTATCGGTCAAACAGGAAGAAATTTTAATAGTAGACACAGAGAACACACAAGAAATTGCGACAGCAATCAATCAAACTTTTACCAGCATCTCAAAACCAAAACCACAGAGCAGAACACACCGAAAATGCTTTAAAGTCTACACAGAATACTAACGGGTCATCCCACGGACAAGCTGGAAGAATCAGAAATATACACACTCACAAAAAATTATCTAAACGATATCGTTAACAAACAAATCGATCTCAAGCACATAAATTATCTAGAAGATTTTATTGACATTTTGGAAAACGAGAACGAAGAAAAATCACGGTAAACAGATAAACAAAGATAACTATAGATACAAATAACAACAAGATTATAACAGCAATGAAACGCAACTAGCCTCACTAATTGGCAAAGATTGCACTGTAAATATGAACCATCAACGAGAATAAACTGTCATTCCAGCTGTCAAAAGTATTTCGCGAAAACATTTTATACAAACAGAATTTACGTGATTATAGCGATGTATGAACAAAAAGACATTCGGCAGTTTATTCACTGATGCAATACGGGCATCTGTTCCAACTAAATGTCAGTAAGCATGCAGACTGACCTTTCTATACACCTTTTATAAAAGTAAGTAGACTCACCAAATCTGCAGGTTTACTTGAGAATGGCGCTATAGCCGAAACAAGCTTTTAGTAAAGAAGGAGTGTGGTGTCACCGCCAGACACCACACTTGCTAGGTGGTAACTTAAATCGGCCGCGGTCCTGTAGTACATGTCGGACCCGCGTGTCGCCACTGTGTAATCGCAAACCTAGCGCCACCACATGGCAGGTCACAAGACACGGACATGACCTCGCCCCAGTTGTACGGACGACATTGCTTGCGACCAGACGTACCAAGTCTTCCTCTCATTTGCCGAGAGACAGATTGAATAGCCTTCAGTTTAGTCCATAGCTACTACCTAGCAAGGCGCCATTTGTATCAGTGCTTATAGCGTACTACTATTCAAGAGATGTATTCCAACAAGAGAATAAAAGTTAAGTAACATCTACGTACTTTTCTTCTAATTCATTAATAAGTCTCATGTTCCAGAACTTCAAGCCCGTCTGCGTTAGTTTAGCGTGCACCTAGCTACCTCATTGTGTCTAGGCTATATGGTCTAGACACAACAAGGAGGATTATTAATTAAACCATTTGCGGCATACCAGGAATTATTCATTACACGATATAAAATAAATTTGAATATCGGACCACTTCCATATCTCCCTCTTCGCGGTACACATACAGCTCAGACCTACGCATTCTCAAGCATCCCATGGCGAGGGCAGTGTTTCGTTTATTCGTCTTCTGGTTCACTTTTGCACGACGAAGGACGTCGTCGTCAAAGTCGAGTGTGTGGCACATCCATGGAACACCACAGTTACGAACCTGCCAGTTCGTCGCCGCCGTTGTTATAGTCGGACGAAAATGTACGTGATGTCATAATTACAATAGGGGGCTGACGGTGGCGTGCTTCTCTCAGTTTGTGTGCCTACTGTGAAGCGAGATATCTGAAAGTGATCCAATCTTCAAACTTATTTTATATCAAAACGATACGTTTCCGGAAATGGGCTCCTCATCAAAATTTTATCTACAATGTTCCATTTGTAAGGCTAGAAGCCTGTAATATGAACTGCGAAACACCCTGTACAAGGACAGAGCCATCGAATATTTGTCAGTCTTCCGAGGAATACTCGGCCGAAACCTTGTAGCAATTTAGACATTGCAGTTATGGTAAGTTTTTATTAATTCATATCACCGCAAGACCACGTATTTGAGAGTTCTATAATATTATACGTAAAGGCAGCTTCACTTCCTTCCAAACAAGGTTCATTGTCTCTGATGCCATGTACTTTTTCTTTGCGTCATCAGTTTTCTGACTGGTTTGATGCTGCCCGCCGTGAATTCCCCTCCTGTGCTAATCTCTTCATCTCAGAGGGGCACTTGCAACCTACGTCCTCAATTATTTGCTGAATGTACTCCAAGCCCTGTTTTCCTCTACAGCTTTTACCCTCTTCAGCTTCCTATAGTCCCATGGAAGTCATTCGCTAATGTTTTAACAGATGTCCTACCATTCTATCCCTTCTTCTTGTCAGTGTTTTCCACATATTCCTTTATTCTCCCATTCTGTGCAGCACCTTCTCATTCCTTACCTCATCAGACCACCTAATTTTCAACATTCGTCTGTAGCATCACATTTCAAATGCTACGAACCTCTTCTGTTTCGGTTTTCCCACAGACCAAGTTGCACTATTATACAATGCTGTGCACCGAATGTACGTTCTCAGATATTTCTACCTCAAATTAAGGCCTATGTTTGATACTAGTAGACTTCTCCTGGCCAGGAATACCCTTTTTGCAGTGCTAGTCTGCTATTGATGTCCTCCTTGCTGCGTCGGTCATGGCTTATTTTACTGACTTGGTAGCAGAATTTCGTAACTTCACCTATGTCGTGACCATCAACCCGGATGTTAAGTTTCTCGCTTTTCTCATTGTTGCTACTTCTAGTCACTGTGGTCTTTCTCATATTTACTCTCAATCTGATTGAATTTTGTCGTTATGCGATCGCGGGAGAATGTCTCCCACAGCATAATACTGCCTCCACCAGCCTGCATCCGTGGCACGCTGCACATTTCGAGCCGCCGTTCACCTAGATGACGAAATTTGTGGAGACGATCAGCGACCTAGTGTAGCAAAAATGTGGTTCACCCGAAGAGCCGATACGTTTCCATTGACCGACTGTCGAATCCCGATGGTTTCGTGCCCAAGTGTACCTCCTCTCCTTATGACTCTGCAGCAGAGTATTTCTATTAACATCTGAAATTTATTACGAAACTCAAATAGTCTTTCTCCTCTCTCACGTCTACTGCCTGGTCCATATTCTCGGGTAACCCAATCTTTTATTCATTTCCTTAAAAGATTTTCATCATCATTTACATACTGAATTACCGTTTCAGTACCATCATATACGAGTACCTCCTCTGTCTCTTCATATTCTGCTTGCGACAACTATCATTGTGGTGATGGTTTGCTGCCGAATATGACTAGAAGAACGCTATCGGTAGTGCTGTCTTCCAAGCCGACAAGGTCCCATGTGCACCCAGCTCTCATCGCCCAGGACTGGTTTTGTGAGCTTGTGAGCACGAAAATAAATTGTCGCATTCCTCTGGCCAGCATACTCACTAGATCTCAATACTGTTGAACTTTTGTGGTCTACTTTGGAGAGAAGGGTACGTGATTGCTATCCACCTCCAGCACCATTACCTGACCTTGCTACTATTACGCAGGAAGTCTCGTGCAACATTCCTTTGAAATCCACATAGGATCTGAATTTATCCACACCAAGACGACTGATTGCCATTTGTTTTCCTACACTGATTAGGCGCTGTAATCTGCTGTTTTCGCTGTTTCCGTATTTTGTCCACACCCTGTAAAAACAATGTACATATTTGATTTAATATGACTGACGACTAAAAGCATTTAAATCGAAACAAGAACATGAGCGGAGTACTAGGCACATTGTCACAGATTTTAGCGTCGTGAACTTCCGTGTAGGTTTGCTCTACCATCCAAATAATTTAATTTCGGCCACTGTGATTAAATTTGCGGCCGAAGGCGTCCTTTAAATATAGGACGAGAAGAGGGTGAGGAGATAACAAGCCGAGAACGCTATACTGTGTGCTCCTCGCCGCACACCATACAGAGGTTTGCGATGCGCAGACGTGGAGGAGAGTTGACAATGGCAGAGCTCGGGTGCTGGACGTGGCCGTAGGTTGCCGTGAAGGCTGATCATCCGCCCCAGCCAGGACGGCAGCGATACCCGCGGGAACGCGTTCCAGAAGAAACGGATGGGACGCCTCGCTCCGGCGCAGTTTCCTCCGCCGACGGTTACTGTCGGCCGGACGCGCAGGGCCGGAGCCGCGAAGCCACCGCGTCCAACTCGGGGAACAGAGCGCCGCTCGTCCCAGGGGCGTGACGATAAACTTCCGGCCGCAGGCGCTGGCTGCCGTGTCGTGCACGTGGCGCGCCGAGAAACTAAGGGACACGCGGCTGCCCGGGTCCACTCTCCGAAAACGGACTCGCAAGCTACGACGTTGTCCAGTGACGCAAGAAAGGGTAAGACAGTATGAGTTTAGAAGGTATGTGGTGAGTACCTGCAATACGCAAAAACGGTCACGTAATTACAGGTAACACTGAGAAGGGAAACTCCTGTAGCAGTCCCCCCCCATTTAGTGGTGAAATGGCCCAGTGGATAGCCCGTTAAAAATTGAACACAAATCAAGCAGGAGAACAATAAGAATGGGTACCGAATTGCGAAGAAAGAAGCATAGTAGAAACAGCGATTGGTCCATGCTAAAGATGTGCAACCTTACGCGAACTGCAAGAGCAATGGCGTCGTGGCAGTGTGATAATGCCCTCGTGGCCCAAACATTCTTTTTTATTTTTGACAAAATTATGAACGTTCCGTCTGCTCACTGACGGATCTGATCTGTAGTCTTGGCAATTGTCATACTGTACATCGGTTACAGAATATGAGTCATGTGGTAAGAATATATTACCGTCGCAAGTAAACGTGGTGAACAGTGACAGCAGGTGAGATGCACAGACTTCTCACAGAAATGAAAACAACACACGAACGACTAAGAACAACAAAGGAATTCAAGAGTCAAAACTGTCAAAACGGAACGGAAGAGTCATAACATGTGATACTTGTGTTTATATGGAGGGCCCTTTCTGTCACCTCGCTATTGCAAACGGATGTTACGCCACGACACGGACACAAATTTGAATATACAGCGCACAGAACACGTCAATGACGGAACGGACAGTTCATAATTTTGTGAAAAAAAAGTTATGGACCACGAGGGAGAATTGAACACGGATCGCTCTCTTCGCAGTCCAACACAGTGACCACAACCACGACCCCCTGTCTATCAAATTTGGCTCGATGTTGCACATTTTGAGCTTGGGCCGTTCACCGTTTCTATTTTGCTTCTCTTTTCACAGTTCAGTACACCTTCCTGTTTTCATGCTTCATCCGTGTTCAGCTTTTGACGGGATATCCACTGGACCATCTTACCATTAAATCTGAGGGGTTTGCGAAGGGGCGTTTCGCTCGTAAGAGGAGATATGAAATGGGAAGGAAACGTAAAATCTGTAGTAGCGACACCTGTGGACGGTTTATGGTGCTGTTTCCCAGAAAATGTCAGCAGCGGTGAGTGGAAGTGACCAACAGCCGTAGCCGCCGATCGTTGCTGCCTGTGTATTTTGATGAAACTGCTCATCGCAGCGGCCAGTATTAGCTTCTGTGAAAGGAACATGCACATGAGTTCGCAAATGAATTATAATACGAGTCTAGCTTTTCTGCTGAGAAACAAAAAGCAGGAAGGGAAAATTACAGTTGTGGTAACAAGCTCTTCCTACAGCCGGTTCCAAACTATCCTTATTCTTCTCCTTTGGTTGCGTTCTTTCTAGGAACACGGGCAGCCCATTCAAGGACTGAATTTTCTTCTTTTTCTGGCAGAAAGTCTTCATCCTTCCCCTTCTTGCCTTCCACTCCTCTTCCAATATCCTCTTCTTCTCTTTGCTCCACTGGTCACCCTGTATCCTTTTCCTGTATCTGAGCCGTGCTCTGGCTCGCTTTGGTGCCATTGACAGGTTGGCGTCGTGTATTGGGATTGTCACCTCTCGTTTTCTTAATATGTTCACTGGCGCCACTATGTTTGCTCGCCTTGTCTGTCCGTCAGTGGCAGCAGCAGCGCTTATCGATAGCAAGTACTGTGGTACTCTCTTCGGAGCGACCTCTAGTATTTCCTGGTCGTCGTGTGTCAGGGAGTTCGCTTAGGACGAAGGAGCAGTGAGGTCCGTACAACGCCAGGACTCGCCGGGATAGCTGGCCGATGGAAGGATGAGGTCGCGAGAGTGCACGACTACGTCGCGGTCCGGATTCAGCGAGTTTAAGTTGAATGGATCGTTATATTCGAGTAGCCCAACCTTCATTTGTGTGTGTGTGTGTGTGTGTCCGTCCGTGGAAGTGACCTCATGGCGATAAGCTGTCAGTCGGCGATTCATACTGGCACCTTTCTCCTGCCTGACTTGAGCGTGGACGACCGTTGGTTGGTCGTTCGGTCCCGTCGTCTCATTAGACGACGTGTATTTGGATCTTCCACCGCTTCTGGGCCCTCTGTGTTTGTGTCGACAAGTGGTTCGTACTTGTTATTCCACAGTGACTGATTTTAGCATTGTTTGAGTTGTTGGTGGAATTGTTGTCGCGGGTCCGTGGTTATCTAGTGTGTTTGAATGAGCAGTTATTTTAACGCTGTTTGCGTACTGCATTTATGGAGTGGTTCCTTCTGCCTTTTGGTGTTTTAAAATCCGGATTCTGCAGACGTAGTGCTGTCTGTCACTTAGCCCTCGCCTGACTTACTCCATCGTTGTAACCGGCCGCGGTGGTCTCGCGGTTCTAGGCGCGCAGTCCGGAACCGTGCGACTGCTACGGTCGCAGGTTCGAATCCTGCCTCGGGCATGGATGTGTGTGATGTCCTTGGGTTAGTTAGGTTTAAGTAGTTCTAAGTTCTAGGGGACTTATGACCACAGCAGTTGAGTCCCATAGTGCTCAGAACCATTTGAACCATTTGAACCATCGTTGTACTGGTTATCAGATGTTAGGTGGATTTGGTAAGAGGGTTGGTCGGCGTTTAAACTGTCCCCAGTTCGAGTTGCCATCCTGTTACGCGAGCATACCGCTTGGCTGCCTGTCTCACCGCTTACGTAGCTGTAGGCAGTTTTCTCAGGTCGATCCTTGGAGCACTGTCTGTTGATCACTCCCTTCTTTTTTGGTCTGATTGTGTCAATTGTTTAAAAATAATATTTGTTTAAATGATTCCTATTGCTTGTGGCCTTCAGACGACAAATAATTTGAATTCTTCTTAATAAGGCCTTCAGCCGTCAGTGTAGCTTACGTTACAGTCAATATTTTTAAAATGATTATTTAAAAAAATGATTATTGTATTTTCAACGTGTAATTGTGTTCCTCATTTGTAATTCAGGCCTTCAGCCGTTAATTGTTCTGAAGTATTGCTCGTGGCCTTCAGCCGACAAATAATTTGAATTCTTTATTAATAAGGCCTTCAGCCGTCAGAGTAGCTTGTTTACAGTCAATTTTTTAATGGTTGTTTTAAAAATTATTTTGGAATTTTCAACGTGTAGTTGTCTTCCTCACTTGTAATTCAGGCCTTCAGCAGCTAATTGTTCTGAAGTACTTCTTGTGGCCTTCATCCGACGAATAATTTTGAATTCTTTAGTAAAGAGGCCTTCAGTCGTCAGTGCGACTTGTGTTACAGTCAATTTTTTTAAAAAAGTGATTCTTTGTAAACAATTATTTCCTGAAATACAGTGTGTTTACTGTGCAACTAACGGTTACTGCCTATGCCCCGTCCACACCTTTTCCTGCCTTCCCTAAGTTCCACGTTTCAGTATCATTCTCTATCCGTATCTGGTCGATGTGTACTTCCTTTTCCAGTTTTCCTTCCCTTCCACCTCAAACCCATTTCCGATCAATCTTTCCTCAGTCTGACACCCCACTTGGTACCTATCTTCCCTCTTGTTCTAGCCTTTGTTTCCTAATATTACCAAAATGGTTCAAATGGCTCTGAGCACTATGGGACTCAACTGCTGAGGTCATTAGTCCCCTAGAACTTAGAACTAGTTAAACCTAACTAACCTAAGGACATCACACACATCCATGCCCGAGGCAGGATTCGAACCTGCGACCGTAGCAGTCGCGCGGTTCCGGACTGCGCGCCTAGAACCGCTAGACCACCGCGGCCGGCTCCTAATATTACCCTTGGAAAGTATATTTCTAATATAATTGCATTTACTGTCGGTGAAACCTTTCTTCATCATTAAGGCAGAAACAGCATATGACGGGCACAGTATTTACCACACCCTGAAGTCGCAGCGTCGCTATCAGACTGCTCTTTCATCGGTAGACCGGAAGCAGTTGCGAGTGTGAATCGATAGTATCACGACCATTAACTACCGAGCAGTACGAATGACAACTGGTCCGTTGCTTCGTTGACAGCTGTGGACTAAACTGTCGGCTGTCAATGCCAGCTACTTCGCTGGAGATTTATAGCGAAATAGTACTTTTATATTTATCTGAAGGTTTCTGGGAAAGGAAATCTCATATCAACCGCTGGTTCCATGAATTGTTTAGCTCTGTTCAAGGTTCGAAGTTACTATGAAGCAGCCATGAAATCAGACATCGATCATATTAATCGTCGTAATAACCAGGTATAGCCTTTTTATAACTGGAGGGGGGCGGTGGGTCACCTGTATTCATGCTGGTTTGAAGCGGCCCGCTACTATTTGCTCGCCTGTATCAATCTGTCGATCTCAGAAGGGCACTTACACCCTCGTTTCGAATATCATGTTGCACTTTGAATCTCAGCCTTCCTCTACAATTTCTCCCATTTACTCCTCCTTCTGGTATCATCGATGTTTTCCTCTGACATTTTAATACAATTCCTACCACCCTTTCCCTTCTTTTATTTAGTATTTTAAACAAATTCCTTTCCTTCCCAATCTGTAGAGAGCCCATACAAAAGCGTAATAGAGATGTTCATGGAAATTCCTCACTTAGGCAAAATGTACTCATTGCACAAAAGAAAGTAATTAGGTTTATCTGTGCGGTTCAGACAAAACGTCTTGAAGCCAACTCTTTAAGCAGCTGTGAATATTAACCAGAGCCTCTGAGTGCGCTTATTCATTTATAGAATTTGCTAACAACAATCTATCTTAGTTTGAGAGAAATATAGGTATTTACAAGTACTACAGTAGATGGAAAAATGATCTCCATAACCACTTCGTGAGTCCAATATTGACACAGAAAGAGGTAAAATAAGCAGCTGTAAAAATGTCGCTTAGCCATTGAAATAAAATGTCTGACATTCAGCGGAACTGTTTCCAAATATACCAGAGGGTGTCTAATAGCAAGGTACACATTATTCTGCCAGGCCAAGTAAGTTGAATGCTGCACGCAAATACATGACACTTTTTCAGTATAGTCAACAATTGTCAACAACTGTAAACAACGGCTACAACGGTCTGTCATTCATTCTATGAATAGAAATCCGCCCGTTGGACACAGAGCCACTCAGCCCCTCTAGAACCGTTGTGTGAACGTTCTCGTCGTTGGGAAATCTCTCTGCCCCAGATTTTCTTTCATTTTTCTCATGATCATAGCGATGATGGTTACCCAAGTTAATAATTCCGTCAAGGAGACCAGGGGAGTACATGCTACAAGAAGCAGATAAGGAGTCGTTAGCATCCCACGTAGACAATGAATGGACATCATTTAGCTCCAATATGACGGACCTAGAGGAAGTATGGGCAAAGTTTAAACTGATTGAAAACCGCGCTCTCGAGACGTATGTGCAGAGTAAGTGGATTGTGGACATAAGGGACCCTCCATCGTTTAATAATTGTGTTGTTGTTGTTGTCTTCAGTCCTGAGACTGGTTTGATGCAGCTCTCCATGCTACTCTATCCTGTGCAAGCTTCTTCATATCCCAGTACCTACTGCAATCTACATCCTTCTGAATCTGTTTAGTGTATTCATCTCTTGGTCTCCCTCTATGATTTTTACCCTCCACGCTGCCCTCCAATACTTAATTGGTGATCCCTTGACGCCTCAGATGTAGCAACCAAAACCAACCGCGGGAACGCATTGGGCTGCGGGATCGGAGCCGCCATGCGGGGAAGCCGCCGGCGGTGGAGCACGCACCACCGGGTAAACACAGGACGAGTCGGACGACAGACCAACGACAACCGACAACAACCGACAACGACCGACTATGACCGACATAACAAGGATGAGATCAACAACGGAAACTCGTAGAAACCACAACACCAAACACCAACAGTAAATCCACTCTGAACCAGAGACAGGCAAATGTCAACAACGAACAACGACCAGAAAGCAGTACCGCCGAGATATAGACGCAATCCAGAGCGAGTACCAGACTGACTGGACTAGGGCAGAGCTGGTCCCTGTATACGAAAACGGAGGGAGCGGCTATTGGCCGCGGTCTGCACGTGGTGTAGCGGTGGCGCCCTCGCTGCGCCCTCTGGTATATTTGGAAACAGTTCCGCTTCTATGGGCTGACCACGTCCATTTGTTCTGGGGCGTGTTCGACTTCCGCGGCCGGAGGTACTAGATCAGAATATGTCCTACCAACCGATCCCTTCTTCTAGTCAAGTTGTGCCACAAACTTCTGCCCAATCCTATTCAATACTCCTAAATAGTTATGTGATCTACCCATCTTCAGCATTCTTCTGTAGCACCATATTTCGAAAGCTTCTATTATCTTCTTGTCTAAACTATTTATCGTCCATATTTCACTTCCATACATGGCTACACTCCATACAAATACTTTCAGAAACAACTTCCTGACACTTAAATCTATACTCGATGTTAACAAATTTCTCTTCTTCAGAAACTCTTTCCTAGCCATAGCCAGTCTACTTTTTATATCCTCTCTACTTCGACCATCATCAGTTATTTTGCTCCCCAAATAGCAAAACTCCTTTACTACTTTAAGTGTCTCATTTTCTAATCTAATTCCCTCAGCATCACCCGATATAATTCGAATACATTCCGTTACCCTAGTTTTGCTTTTGTTGATGTACATCTTATATCCACCTTTCAAGACGTTATCCATTCCGTTCAAATGCTCTTCCAAGTCCTTTGCTGTCTCTGACAGAATTACAATGACATCGGTGAACCTGAAAGTTTTTATTTCTTCTCCATGGATTTTAATACCTACTCCGAATTTTTTCTTTTGTTTCCTTGACTGCTTGCTCAATATACAGATTGAATAACATCGGGGAGAGGCTACAACCCTGTCTCACTCCCTTCCCAACCACTGTTTCCCTTTCATGTCCTTCGACTCTTATAACTGCCACCTGGCTTCTGTACAAATTGTAAATAGCCTTTCGCTCCCTGTATTTTACCCCTGCCACCTTCAAAATTTGAAAGAGAGTATTCCAGTCAACATTGTCAAAAGCTTTCTCTAAGTCTACAAATGCTAGAAACGTAGGTTTGCCTTTTCTTAAATTAGCTTCTAAGATACGTCGTAGGGCCAGTATTGCCTCACCTGTTCCAATATTTCTACGGAACCCAAACTGATCTTCCCCGAGGTCAGCTTCTACTAGTTTTTCCATTCGTCTGTAAAGAATTCGCGTTAGTATTTTGCAGCCGTGACTTATTAAATTGATAGTTCGGTAATTCTCACATCTGTCAACACCTGCTTTCTTTGGGATTGGAATTATTATATTCTTCTTGAAGTCTGAGGGTATTTCGCCTGTCTCATACATCTTGCCCACCAGATGGTAGGGTTTTGTCAGGACTGGCTCTCCCAAGGCCGTCAGTAGTTCTAATGGAATGTTGTCTATTCCCGGAGCCGTGTTTCGACTCAGGTCTTTCAGTGCTCTGTCAAACTCTTCACGCAGTATCATATCTCCCATTTCAACTTCATCTACATCCTCTTCCATTTCCATAATATTGTCTTCAAGTACATCGCCCTTGTATAGACCCTCTATATACTCCTTCCACCTTTCTGCTTTCCCTTCTTTGCTTAGAACTGGGTTTCCATCTGAGCTCTTGATATTCATGCAAGTGGTTCTCTTTTCTCCAAAGGTCTCTTTAATTTTCCTGTAGGCAGTATCTATCTTACCTCTAGTGAGATAAGCCTCTACATCCTTACAATAGTCCTCTAGCCCTTCCTGCTTAGCCATTTTGCACTTCCTGCCGATCTCATTTTTGGGACGTTTGTATTCCTTTTTGCCTGCTTCATTTACTGTATTTTTATATTTTCTTCTTTCATCAATTAAATTCAAATATCCTCTGTTACCCAAGGATTTCTACTAGCCCTCGTCTTTTTACGTACTTGATCCTCTGCTGCCTTCACTACTTCATCCCTCAAAGCTACCCATTCTTCTTCTACTGTATTTTTTCCCCAATTCCTGTCAATTTTTCCCTTATCCTCTCCATGAAACCCTGTACTACTTCTGGTTTAGTCAGTTTATCCAGGTCCCATCTCCTTAAATTCCCACCTTTTTGCAGTTTCTTCAGTTTTAATCTACAGTTCATAACCAATAGATTGTGGTCAGAGTCCACATCTGCCTCTGGAAATGTCTTACAATTTAAAACCTGGTTCCTAAATCTCTGTCTTACCATTATATAATCTATCTCAAACCAGTCAGTATCTCCAGGTTTCTTCCATGTATACAACCTTATTTTATGATTCTTGAACCAAGTGTTAGCTATGATTAAGTTATGCTCTCTGCAAAATTCTACCAGACGGCTTCTTGTTTCATTTCTTACCCCCAATCCATATTCACCTACTACGTTTCCTTCTCTTCCTTTTCCTACTACCGAATTCCAGTCACCCATGACTATTAAATTCTCGTCTCCCTTTACTACCTGAATAAGTTCTTTTATTTCATCATACATTTCTTCAATTTCTTCGTCATCTGCAGAGCTAGTTGGCATATGAATTTGTATTACTGTAGTAGGCGTGGGCTTCGTGTCTATCTTGGCCACAATAATGCGTTCACTATGCTGTTTGTAGTAGCTTACCCGCACTCCTATTTTTTTTAATTTATTATTAAACCTACTCCTGCAGTACCCCTATTTGATTTTGTATTTATAACCCTGTATTCGCCTGACCAAAAGTCTTGTTCCTCCTGCCACCCGCAGTGGTTAGACACTGGACTCGCATTCGGGAGGACGACGGTTCAATCCCGCGTCCGGCCATCCTGATTTAGGTTTTCCGTGATTTCCCTAAATCGCTCCAGGCAAATGCCGGGATGGTTCCTTTCAAAGGGCACGGCCGACTTCCTTCCCTAATCCGATGAGACCGATGACCTCGCTGTCTGGTCTCCTTCCCCAAACCAACCAACCTCCTGCCACCGAACTTCACTAATTCCCACTATATCTAACTTTAACCTATCCATTTCCCTTTTTAAATTTTCTAGCCTACCTGCCCGATTAAGGAATCTGACATTCCACGCTCCGATCCGTAGAACGCCAGTTTTCTTTCTCCTGGTAACGACGTCCTCTTGAGTAGTCCCCACCCGGAGATCCAAATGGGGGACTATTTTACCTCCGGAATATTTTACCCAGGAGGACGCAATCATCATTTAACC
Organism: Schistocerca nitens; assembly: GCF_023898315.1. NCBI lineage: Eukaryota > Metazoa > Arthropoda > Insecta > Orthoptera > Acrididae > Schistocerca > Schistocerca nitens. Next base: position 830,985,430 of record NC_064615.1, read on the forward strand.
ATACAGTAAAGCTGCATACCCTCGGGAAAAATTACGGCTGTAGTTTCCCCTTGCTTTCAGCCGATCGCAGTACCATCACAGCAAGGCCATTTTGGTTAGTGTTGCAAGGCCAGATCAGTCAATCATCCAGACTCTTGCCCCTACAACTACTGAAAAGGCTGCTGCCCCTCTTCAGGAACCACACGTTTGTCTGGCCTCTCAACAGATACCCCTCCGTTGTGGTTGCACCTACGGTACGGCTATCTGTATCGCTGAGGCACGCAAGCCTCCCCACCAACGGCAAGGTCCATGGTTCATGGGGGGGGGGGGGGGTTAATAATTAAATTTACCGAGTTTAATAATTAAATTCGGTAAATGCTGAGGAAACATAGATCATTACACTACCGGTCCAAAAGGAACGCGTAAATGCCGGCAAGAAAACGTTAGTAAAAATACGTGCGTCCGTTAGAAGATCAAGGCGCGAGGCATAAAGGAACTTCAACCTTCATACCTTAGCGTAAGGTCGTGCAGAGAATTCGAGGAAATTCTGACCACGTGTAAAATCATTAAGCGAGACGAAAGCTTCTACCCTGCCACTCGTCAACGGTCTGGGGTGGCAGTAGAGGACATCAAAGGAAAAGCTCAATTTTTAAATCTCATGTTCAAGAAACCATTCACGCACATGGATCCTACCAACACACTGTCCTTGGATTGTCGTGCAGTCTCTCGCAAGGAGGACATAGAAATAGGCATCCGTGGCGTAGAGAGGCAACTGAAAGAGCTGAAAACAAATAAATTGCCAGGTCCATATGGAAACCGAATTCCATTTTACAGAGTACTCTACTGCAATGCCAACGGCCTTTGCTCAGTGGTAACACCGGTTTCCGTCAGATCACCGAAGTTAAGCGCTGTCGGGCTAAGCTAGCACTTGGATGGATGACCATCCGGTCTGCCGAAGCTGTTGGCAATCGGGGTGCACTCAGCCCTTGAGACAACATGAGGTGCTATTTGATTGAGAAGCAGCGGCTCTGGTCTCGTAAACTGACGTACGGCACGGGAACGCGGTGAGCTGACCACATGCCCCTCCATATCCACATCCGGTGACGCCATTGAGCTGAGGATGACACGGCGGCCGGTCGGTGGCGTTGGGCCTTCTAAGGCCTGATCGGGCGGTGTTATGTGTTTTCTTTTTTTATTATTATTACTTTTTTACTTTTTTTTTTACTCCAGTGGGTCCTTACTTAGCTTGCATTTAACGTGAATCTCTCACTCAGCGAAAAGCCACAAGGGAATGGAAAAGGCATAAGTGACTCCTGCACACAACAAAGGTGAAATAACGGACATGCATAATTACAAACCTATATCCTTAACATAGGTTTGCTGCAGAATTCTTGTCCGCCTTCTGAGTTCTAACATAATAACTTTCATTTAGACAAAACGTTTATGTCTGTTGACCGGCGCGAATTTAGAAAACATCGCTTGAGCGAAACTCAGCATGTTCTTTTGTCATATGATGCACTACAAACCGTGGATGGAGGACAAAAGGCGGTTTCTGGAAGGTATTTAACGCGATGCGCCACTGCGGGCTGTTGAGAAACGTCCGGGAATTCGGTTTAGGTTATCAGATTCGTGAGTGGCTGGAAGACTTTGTAAGTAACAGAACCCAGTACGTTGTTCTCGACGGTAAGTGTCCGTCAGTGACATGAGTATCGTCAGGAGTCCCCAGGGAAGTGTGATACGACCGCTGCATACATAAATGGTCTGACGGACAGGGTGAGCAGCAACTAAAGGCTTTTTGCTGATGACACTGTGGTGACCTAAACAGGATTTCTAGCTGCGTGATGATTGGCTGCTTGCTCTACATTTATAAAAATGTAAATTAATGCGGATTAATGGGAAAATTAATCCTGCAACTTTAGAATACAGCATTAGCAGGGTTCTGTTCGACACGGTCACATTGAATGGTAGACTTCGTTTTATTGGGAGAATTTAGAGGTACTGTAGCTCATCCATAAACGACACGGCATGTAGAACTCCAGTCCGATTCATTTTTGAGTATTGTTCGAGTGTTTGGGGTTCCACAAGGTTGATTTAAAGGAAAAATCTCGAATCAGTTCAGAGGCGTGGTGCTATATTAGTTTCGATCAACACGGGAGTATTACGGAGATGCTTCTTGAACTCAAATGGGATCATCTGGAGGTAAGACGACGCTCTTTCCGCTAGGCACTACTGCGGAAACTTCGAAAACTTGCATTTGAGACGAACTGCAGAACAGTTTCACTGCAGCCAACGTACATTTAACATAAGGAACACGAAGATAAGATTCGAGAGATATGGGATCGTGCGGAGGCTAATAGACAATTGTTTTTCCCTCGCTCTATTTCCGAGTGTAACAGGAAAGCAAATGATTAGTAGTGGTACGTGGTGCCATCCGCTATGCAGCGAACGGTGGCTTGCAGAGTACGTACGAGCATGTTGATGCAAATGTAGAAAAGCAGGAAAACGTATGTTGCAAGACCAGAAATGTCTGCCGGATAAATCCAAACCATCCATCAAACACGTTGAAGCAAGATTGTGTTGTACACGCCTTGTGGGGTGTTGCAATGTCGTGCAGGAAAACAGTGCATTTGTTTAATTTTCCACCCCGCTTGTCCTTTATGATAATAAAAGTTGCGTCTTTTCAGACACGTGGCAGAGAATGCGGAAGCCAGCATGAGCAAAATTTCCGTTACTAAAGACGATGATTGCGAATAAGCTCTTCATTTTCTTGGACATTGTCAATCTGGACCAACAGTGCCTTGATGAACTTGTGGATAGTATGCCACGGCGAATACAGGTATGCTTCAATGCAAGAGGAAGTGCTACTGGGTATTACAGGTACCGGTGTGTACAGCAGTCTGGACCACCACCTCTGAGGGTCTCGCTGTATGGTGGTACAACATGCAATATTTGGTTTTTCATGAGCAATAAAAAGGGCGAAAATGATGTTTATGTCGATCTCTATTCCAATTATCTGTACAGGTTCCGGCTCAAAATTGTTCAAATGGCTCTAAGCACTATGGGACTCAATATCTGAGGTCATCAGTCCCCTAGACTTAGAACTACTTAAACCTAACTAACCTAATGACATCACAAACATCCATGCCCGAGGCAGGATTCGAACCTGCGATCGTAGCAGCAGCGCGGTTCCAGACTGAAGTGCCTAGAACCGCTCGGCCACAACGGCCGGCACAAGTTCGGGAACTCTTGGAACCGAGGTATGCAAAACTTTTTTTGATGTGTGTATATGTAGGCGAATACTTGACTTCGTTTTATTGGGAGAATTTGGAGGTACTATAGTTCATCCATAAAGAAGACGGTGTATAGAATTCTGCTACAATTCACTCTTGAGTATAGTTTCTTGAGTATTGTGTTTCGATCAACATGCGAGTATTACGGAGATGCTTCGTGAACTCAAATGGGAACACCTGTAGGGAAGACAACGCTGTTTTCGCTAGGCACTATTGCGTAAACTTCCAGAACCGGTATTTGAGACCAACTGCAGAACAATTTCACTGCTGAAAATGTACATTTAACATACGGAACACGAAGAAGAGATTCGACATATATGGGCTTGTACGGAGACTAATAGACAGTGTAACATGAAGGGAAATTACTAGTAGTAGTACGTGGTGCCATCCGCTATGCCGCGTAAGGTTACTTGCAGAGCACGTACGAACATGTTGATGTAAATTTAGAAAACAAGAAAATTGCATGTTGCAAGACCAGAAATGTCTGCCGGATAAATCCAAACCGGCCATCAAACAGGTTGAAGCAAGATTGTATTCTACACGCCTTGTAGGGTGTTGCAATGCCGTTCAGGAAAACAGTGCTTTTGCTTAATTTTCCATCGCGCTTGTTGTTTGTGACAATAAAATTTGCGTCTTCTGACATGTGCCAGAGACCGCGGAAGACAGCATGAGCAAAATTTCCATTACTACAGACGATGTCGGTCGATGAAATTAACACTACCTATCGATACGCACTCATGCTGAGCAGCGTCTACGGTAATCTCTCTACGATGATTGCGAATAAGCTCCTCATTTCCTTGGAGATTGTCGCATTTGTTCGATATCGATTGACTTCTTTCCCGATCTCCAGCACTCAAACCTGTGCGCATCTGGTCAATTTCTTGGCACTATTTCACTACGGTTTGACGAGATGTTGCATTTGGTCCATATAACGCCAGAATTTTACGGCGAGTCTGTGTACAGTGTAGACGCTGTAGTCGCAAGAATCCTACTGTCCTGCGTACATAAACCTTGCAGTACGTTTCTAATTGCAACACCCTTTCACTCCCATACTGTGATACACCTGTTATCCGTACCGCAGCAGACCAGCGTCTGCGTGTCTGCGTATAACTGTAATATGGAATGTTTAACTCTGTCTTCAGATATTCCTTTACAAATGAAAACCTATGATTATTATCTCTCTTTAACTCTCATATCACTGAAGAGATGAATGAAATTGATATTAGTGTCACTGGCATTCAGGTGAAATCGTTAAAACTGAGCAAAGCCTCAGGGCGCGATTCCTTGTCAGATTCTACACCCATTGTCGGCTTCCTTAATCTATCGCGGATCCTCTAACAAAAGCCGTGTGCAGTAGCTGAAAGAAATCACCGGTCACAGCTGTCTACGAGATTGACAGCGGTAGTGACCCAGAAGTCCAGTATCCTTGACATCCATTTGTTGTAGAAGCTTAGAACATACACTCCTGGAAATTGAAATAAGAACACCGTGAATTCATTGTCTCAGGAAGGGGAAACTTTATTGACACATTCCTGGGGTCAGATACATCACATGATCACACTGACAGAACCACAGGCACATAGACACAGGCAACAGAGCATGCACAATGTCGGCACTAGTACAGTGTATATCCACCTTTCGCAGCAATGCAGGCTGCTATTCTCCCATGGAGACGATCGTAGAGATGCTGGATGTAGTCCTGTGGAACGGCTTGCCATGCCATTTCCACCTGGCGCCTCAGTTGGACCAGCGTTCGTGCTGGACGTGCAGACCGCGTGAGACGACGCTTCATCCAGTCCCAAACATGCTCAATGGGGGACAGATCCGGAGATCTTGCTGGCCAGGGTAGTTGACGTACACCTTCTAGAGCACGTTGGGTGGCACGGGATACATGCGGACGTGCATTGTCCTGTTGGAACAGCAAGTTCCTTTGCCGGTCTAGGAATGGTAGAACGATGGGTTCGATGACGGTTTGGATGTACCGTGCACTATTCAGTGTCCCCTCGACGATCACCAGTGGTGTACGGCCAGTGTAGGAGATCGCTCCCCACACCATGATGCCGGGTGTTGGCCCTGTGTGCCTCGGTCGTATGCAGTCCTGATTGTGGCGCTCACTTGCACGGCGCCAAACACGCATACGACCATCATTGGCACCAAGGCAGAAGCGACTCTCATCGCTGAAGACGACACGTCTCCATTCGTCCCTCCATTCACGCCTGTCGCGACACCACTGGAGGCGGGCTGCACGATGTTGGGGCGTGAGCGGAAGACGGCCTAACGGTGTGCGGGACCGTAGCCCAGCTTCATGGAGACGGTTGCGAATGGTCCTCGCCGATACCCCAGGAGCAACAGTGTCCCTAATTTGCTGGGAAGTGGCGGTGCGGTCCCCTACGGCACTGCGTAGGATCCTACGGTCTTGGCGTGCATCCGTGCGTCGTTGCGGTCCGGTCCCAGGTCGACGGGCACGTGCACCTTCCGCCGACCACTGGCGACAACATCGATGTACTGTGGAGACCTCACGCCCCACGTGTTGAGCAATTCGGCGGTACGTCCACCCGGCCTCCCGCATGCCCACTATACGCCCTCGCTCAAAGTCCGTCAACTGCACATACGGTTCACGTCCACGCTGTCGCGGCATGCTACCAGTGTTAAAGACTGCGATGGAGCTCCGTATGCCACGGCAAACTGGCTGACACTGACGGCGGCGGTGCACAAATGCTGCGCAGCTAGCGCCATTCGACGGCCAACACCGCGGTTCCTGGTGTGTCCGCTGTGCCGTGCATGTGATCATTGCTTGTACAGCCCTCTCGCAGTGTCCGGAGCAAGTATGGTGGGTCTGACACACCGGTGTCAATGTGTTCTTTTTTCCATTTCCAGGAGTGTATGACGAGCTCCAGCATAATGAGGTATCTCGAACAGAAACACCTCCTCCAAGCCAACCAGCATGGGTTTCGAAAACAAAGATCTTGTGGAACTCAACTCGCACTTCCCTCTCATTATATCCTGATAGCCATGGATCAAAGCAGTCGTGGCTACGCTTATTATCAAAAGTACGATAGTATGGGGTATCAGACGAAATTTGTGATTGGATTGAGGATTTATCGGTAGGAAGAACACACCGTGTTATCTTGACGGACAGATGTAGAGGTAACTTTGTGTGTACCCCATGGACGTGTGTTGCGTCCCTTGCTGTTCATGTTGTTTACTAATGATCTTGTGGACAATATTAATAATAATCAATGACTTTTCGCAAATGATGCAGTTATCTACAACGAAGTACAGACTAAAGGAAGATGTATAAATATTCTGGCATTGATAAGTTTTCAATGTGGACCAAAGATGGGCAACTTGCTTTAAATGTTCAGAAATGTAAAGTTGTTCACTCTACAAAACTAAAAGCATAGTAATCTATGAATAGGGTATCAGTGACTCACAGACTGAATCTGTAAACTCATGCAAATACCAGGGTATAACACATAGTATGGACATAAAATAAAACGATCAATAGGCTCAGTCTTTGGTAAAACAGGTAGCTGACTTCAGTTTATTGGTAGATTGAAACTAGCTCTTTAATTATGTTTTTTAACACTGGCTTACAGAATTTTCCCTGACAAAGACAACTCAGACTTAACCTATTCATTTCTTACCCACATTATACAAGCCCAACAGAATCTGACTGCTATACATTGACAACATGACTTTCAAAAATTAACACAATGGAATGGCCCTGAATTGCAAGAAATTCTAACAATACTACAAGTCCAAAAAATATGAAATTAAAGAACTATGAAACTACATCCAACTCTTTTAATTGCCTAAACTCGTTTCAATCACGAATCCCGACAGTGCAAACCCCATTCTTTTTCATAAGTTACTTTCCTCACAGAAAATCTTTATAACAAGAACTACAGTAATTACAGCAAGTAGCAACAACAACCACGTAAATAAAAAGATTCTAACTACTGTAGACTCTAACTATTAGGAGGCACATGGTTAGAAAAAGGAAGATTTTGTTGAAGAACAAACAATTCATTTAGAAAATTTTAGCCGGCCGCGGTGGTCTCGCGGTTCTAGGCGCGCAGTCCGGAACCGTGCGACTGCTACGGTCGCAGGTTCGAATCCTGCCTCGGACATGGATGTGTGTGATGTCCTTAGGTTAGTTAGGTTGAAGTAGTTCTAAGTTCTAGGGGACTGATGACCACAGCAGTTGAGTCCCATAGTGCTCAGAGCCATTTGAACCATTTTTTTTAGAAAATTTTACCTTATTCATGTGACACCCAGTTCCAAAAATTGTATGATTTTCAATAATTCCACTACCCAAGCATTATCAACCATACATCTATCCTCATACATTTCCTTGCGCATTTTCTTACAAACTCATCATTTCATCTCACTTTACAATGCATGTCCTACCAACACAGAGTCTCCATAAGAATATCATGTCCATACGCTTCCCTATTCATTCGCTAACTGATAGTCCGTCTAACCACAGAATCTCTTGCAGAGTGCGCTGAGAGCTGTCAGATTTATTAATACAGTCTATAGCGCTGCCAACATACAATCAGGCTACTTACAAGATTACTACAAAAATGCAATTAGTCTACAAAGGAGATCTCTTCTGAGTCACTCGTACCACCCATCCTGGAATACTGCTCAAGTGTTTGGTATCCATACCAAACAGGGCTAACAGGGGATGTTGAACGTATACGGAGAAGTTTCGCTGGTTTGTTTCGCCTACGGAATAGTGTTACAAGAGATGGTGAAAGAACTTAATTGGCAGACTTTTGAAGATAGATGGAAACTCCCCCGATAAATTCTAGTAACAAAATTTCAAGAACCCTCTTCAAATGATTACCCTAGGAATATACCGCAACCCCCTATATGTCGCTCTCATAGGGTTCACGAAGACAAGATCAGATTAATTACAGCACGCACAGAGCTGTTTAAACAATCATACTTTCTATGCTCCATACGTGAACGGAACGGGAAAAAGCTCTGACTGGTACAATGAGACGTAACCTCTGCCATGCACTTCACAGTGGTTCGTTGATTATAGAAATAGATATAGATGTAGATTTACATGGTTGCCAAAGTGCTTGCAAGATGATGTGTTTATTTCAGTGCAAGATACAAGGAGATTACTCCAACTTACATTTGGACACCCATGTTTTGCTATTAACGGATGTGTTTGAAAAGTTTCTCAAACTAACTTCCCCTCCTTTAGAGTGGTATGCTTTGATGAAAACTAGTAATGTAAAACTGCAATCATTACGGACATAGAACAATTATAACTTGTTGAGCTTGGCGTCGAAGGTGGTATTCTTCATTGTTCACATAGAAATGCTGTTGCAAACAATAGTTTCAGGGCTGATTATAATGAAAAGACGACGAATACTATAGTATATACCTCAATTTTAATAGTTTACACAGCTGGGTAATGATGTAACACTTATCACTCTTAATTTTGCTTCACTGTTTCTGGACCGTTTTGATGAAGTGAGCATACCAGATGATTCGGACGTAAGTTAGTTTTTTAAAAATATATCTTGAGTGTTAAGAAAATATCAATGAACTTCGTACTGTTCTACCCCTGTGCCCAGAGAAAACGATACTAACACCGAGCAAAAACAAGCGAGAGGTTCGAAAGACGCAGATTTCCACATCGCTCGATAAAAAATTACTTGTTCACTACAAACATTTAAATCTGTATCTGAGAAATAATTTTATTCCAACCCAAAATTCATCAGGTGTAATCTTTCTATCAAAATCCCTGGATGAAACAGTATAGCAATATTAATTCTGAAAAACGTATGAATGCAAAAAACGTATCTGAAAAGAATTTTTCAAACTAATGTATAACAGTGTTTGGCAAAACTATGGAGAATTTGTGAGAAATGAGTTATACGACTGTAGCAACAAATTTTAAAGGTAGGTACGGAGCTGTTGCTCTAATTGCACGACCGAATTTCAGGCGCCGTGTCGTATTTAACCCTGTGGTGTGCTGTGTCCATTGCAGCTGACGGCTTTTAATGGTCACTCCTTTGGCGTTTTCCGCCAGTCATGAGGCTGCAAATTCACGCAGTCCACTGCAGTGGCTACACCCTGCTAGTGCTGCCCTGCGTGCATTAGCAGCCTCACGACTGATTGAAAGAGCCCGGAGTGACCATGAATAACTGTCCACAACAGAGAAAATGGCGCACCTATCACCACAGGGTTAAGAAAAATTAGATAGTTACTTAATTTGGTAGACAACGTTATGTTTGCCAAACCAGTTTGTAGGAATGTCAGTTTCAAACATTTCTAAGCCTCTCCCCGTGGTAGTTATGGATAGATTTTGAAGACAATTGAGGCAAGAAATGTTGAAAAGTGAACACAGATACGGACAGCTTAATATATCATATATCCGCTCAGATATTAAAGATATTATTATAACTAATGCTTACAGCTCGAAATTTAGCTCGGACTTCAATGCCGAATGCTTTTAATAGTTTCCACAACGAAACTCTGTCTCGAAATCTGGCAGAAAATCCAAAGAGATTCTGGTCATATGTAAAATACACCGGCGGCAAGGCGCAGTCATTATCTTCACTGTCCGATGGTAATTTCACTGATGACACTGCTACTAAAGCAGAGTTACTAAAAACGGTTTTCCCAAACCCCTTCACCAAAGATGACGAAGTAAATATTTCAGAATTCGAATCCAGAACGATTGCCAACATCAGTAACTTAGAATTACATATCCTCGGTGTAGCGAAGGAGCTTAAATTACTTAATAAAGGCAAGGCCTCCGGCCCAGATTGCATAGCAGTCAAGTTTCTTGCACAGTATGCTGATACAATAGTTCCATACTTAGCAAACATATACAGCCGCTCGGTCTTGGAAAGATACGTACCTAAAGACAGGAAAACTTCACAAGTCACATCAACACCCAAGAAATGAAGGACGCTGAATTACAGACCCATATCACTAATCTCAATTTACGGTAGGATTTTGGAACATATACTGTGTTCTAACATTCTGAATTACCTCGAGGAAAAATACCACGTATGTAGAAAAATCATTCTTGTGAAACACAAGTAGCTCTTTATTCTTACGAAGTAAGGTGTGCTATCGTCAAGAGATGTCAAATTAATCCCATATTTTCAGATTTCCAGTTCCTCACAAGCGTCTTCTAATCAAATTGGGTGCCTGCGGAGTATCGCCTCCGTTGTGCGACTATTCGTAATTTACTGTCAGAAAGATCACAGTTCGTAGTAACTGACGGGAAGTCATCAAGGAAAATAAAAGTAATATCTGGCGTTCCCTGAGAAGGTGTTGTAGGCCCTGTGCTGTTCCTTATCTATGTAAACGACCTAGGAGACAATCTGAACAGTCCTCTTACACTGTTTGCAGACGATGCTGTCATTTACCTTCTTGTAAAGACATCACATGATCAAAAACAACTTAAAATGATTTAGAGAAGATTATGTATGGTGCAAAAATCATCAATTGAGTCTAAATAATGAAAAGAGTGAAGTCATCAACGTAAGTACTAAAGGAAAACCGCTAAATTTCAGTTATACGATAAATCACACAAATATAAAGGCTGCAAATTCAGCTAAATACTTAAGGATTACAATTACAAAAATTTTAAACTGGTACGATCACATAGATTATGTTGCGGGTAAAGCAAACCAAGACTGCAATTTATTGGCAGAACACTTAGAAAATGTAACAGGTCTGCTAACGAGACTGCTTACAACACGCTTGTCCGCATTTTTCTGGACTATTGTTGTTCGGTGTGGGATCCGCATCACATAGGACAGACGCAGAATACTGAAAAAGTTCATAGAACCGCAGCTCGTTTGTGTTATAAGGAAATAGTGAAAAGAGTGCAACGAGCAAGGTACGTAAACTGGGATGGCAATCATTAAAAATAAAGGCGTTTTCCGTTGCAGTAGGATCTTCTTGTTGAATTTCAGTCACCAACTTTCTCTTCCGATTGCGAAAATATTATGTTGACGGCCACCTACGTAGGGAGAAATGATTATCAAGATAAAATAAGACCTCCCCAGGTAGCACCGCCTTAAAGAAGCATTGTCCGTGCAGGCGCGGAGATGTGCTTGCTCCAATGAATCTGGGGGACATGTCGGTAGTAGCGTAGCTGTTGGCAGTGTCACCCTTGCGAACAGTTACTGGCTGAGGAACCAGACGAAGTGTGTCCAGAACGACCCGTCGTTACCTTTCCTTTCCTTTCCTTTCCTTTCCTTACCTTTCCTTTCCTTTCCCTAGCCGCAAGAGCCGATGGGTGGACTAAGTAACTCAGGTCTCTTGCTACACTTAGTTATTCCTTTCCCATCTTCACATCAAACGGTGGGAAGAACTTTGAGCTGTGGTGAAGAAAACCCTAATGGCAAATCCTGATCCTCCAGATTGCGGGTTGGGGGTTGTGCGATGTGCCAACCCCTATCCATAGAAAAAGACAGCAGGGTCAAATAACCAGTAATACGCCTCGGTTTTTTTATTGTTTTAATCAAATTGGACTATGGAAATGAAAATGGACTCGGCATTATGGTATCTGTAATGTACAGGACATCCGTAATAAACAATAAGAAGTTCGAATGAATATAAGACTACTCAACACCGATATAGCTGCACTTCCGAAACAAAAAAGAAAGGTACTGATTGTGAATGTCTGCCTGAGTTCTCACAGTATTTTACAGGAGTGGACAAAAGCAGTAGGCCGAGAGCAGGAGTGTCCATCATTCTAAACAAACGGTAATCAAAATAAGTAGTTAATGAAAGGCTGATAAAGCTCAGTCTGAGAGCTAGAGCCATGAATATAGTGATAGTGAGAGTATATGTCCCTAATGAAGACTCGCTGTTGGAAGTAAACGAAGAGTTTGAACAGACGCTGATAGAGACTATACAAGCCGTTCCAAGTGGCCTGAAATCATATGGGCAACAGATTTTAACAGCAGAATGGGGATAGAGAGGAATAGCGAGGCCATTGGGATGTGTGGAGCGGCTGTCAAGAATGAGAATGGGAAAAGTTTGGTGATTTTTTTTTTGAGCGGTATGAATTGCAAGCAAAAAATACACGTTTTGCTCACAAGAAAGAATATGAATGGTATAACGACAACAAGAGGGTTGACATCAGTTACTGATTATCTGATCTTGAGACAAAGACCAGTTTAGAAATTCAGGATCTCGGAGGTAAAAGAGGGGCAGACGGTGGAAACGACCATCATTTCATGGACTGCACAATTTATCTTCCCTATTATTTCTGGAGTAGTGGAGAACAGAAGAGGGCGTAACAATGTGACAATTTTGAGATCATAAGGTATAACATGGACAGTTTAAGGGAAGATAGTACTAAGTACTTACACCAACAGCGACTGTCAAACTAACTGGTGTGTTCAGAGAGAGAAAAGGAGAAGAGGAATATGACCATATAAAGAAGGTCATAGATGGAGCAGCGAAAGAAATCCTTGGAGAATATGAGAAGAAGTGCAACCAGTTTGGTGGGATGCAGAATTAGCAGAGATGAGTCAAAGGAAAAGAGAAGCTTTTTGACGTTCCTGAATATGAATGACAGTCAAAGTAAGGACAGATATAGGTCACTAAATAACGAATTAAAAAGATAAGCATTAAAAACGAAAAACAAGCCGTGGGAAGAAAGATACGAATATGTAGAGAGGATGATAGGTGGGGCTCGAAGGCTAAGGCATGGAGAAAAATCAAGTCATTGCGAGTTTCATCTAGTGACATAATAGTAATATAAATCATGGCCAATGGTCAACATAGTTTAGAGATTTCTTTCAGGAAAATCGCCTGAATTTTTACGTAGTTGTAAAGTGAGTACGCAACAGGAGAAGTTACGGCGTTTAGATTTAAAAGTTCTTCAACAGGCTGTGAAACTCTGAAAGATGAAGAAAGCATCAGGATGTAGATCAATCTGTTCAGAGCTGGTGAGGTATGGTCCACCGAAATTGTTGGAGATGCTAAGGAGAATGTCTGAAAGAGTATTAAATGGAGAAATGTTCCATCGGAATGGGAAACATGTTGTATAACACCGGTGCAAAATGATCCAAATAATGACAGGGGATTGGTAGTGATCCCTTTCGTTGGAAGACTGTACTCGAAGGTACTGAAAGATCAGGTAGAGAACAAAACAACTCACAAGCAGCAAGAAGAGCAAGCAGGAAGATCGGTAATGGACAACATCTCCGAAATGAACTAATGTGTGAAAACGCACAAAGGTTGGACTGGAGACACATGTTACACTGATTGACCTAGAGAGAGCATATCATAATGTACCTATCAACAAACATTGGGAAAAGTTGAAAGAGACAGAGTTAGATCAAAGATTGCTAAATGCTGTTTTGAAATTATATGAAAATAACACAGGCAGAGTAAGAATTGGGAATAGATGGACAGAAGAATTCAAGGTGAATAAGGGTCTGCGGCAGGGACGGAGGCTGTCACCGACCCTCTTTAAGCTGAATCTAGGAGCAATCCTGCAGATTTTGAATAGAAACTGCAAGGTTATGGGATTGACAGTAGAGTACAGCAAGATATTTTTCCTGTATTCTGCAGATAAACAGATTGTACTAGCAGAAGATGAAGGCGATCTGAGCTGTATGATAAGAAAATTTAATGGGGAATGCAATATGGTTGGGCTGAAAATGAATATGAAGAAGTGTGAGTAATTGATTGTTGGAAAGGATAAAGTAAATAATTTGGAGGTAGATGGAGAAGTAATTTTACGTGTGGAAAAGGCAAAAGTCTTGGAGTATTATTTAATAAACAGTACATAGGCAATGAGTAAATTACAAGTAGGATGAGCTGTAACAAAGGCAAGGAATTCTATTCTGTGGAACAAAAGGATAAGAAGATCGACGGAAAAGAGAATGTATAAGGTTATAATACAGAGTATAGTTTTGTATGGAACATAAGCCTGAGACGTTGGCAAAAAAAATAAGAATACACTGATTGCCGCTGAGATGGATTACTTATGACGAAATTCAAGCTGTACTAGCGTGGATAGGATAAGAAGTGACGTAATCCAACAAAGGATGAAAACGGATAGGGATATCCGTGACGACATCGAACAAAAACAGCTAATGTGCTTTGGCCATGTGAATAGGCTGAATGAAGACAGGATACCAATGCATTCCATCCCAGCGGAAGAAAAGGGGTCACCCACGATTCAACTGGCAAAATGATAGGGGGGAGGCAATGCAAGCAAGGAATATGAAGGAGTGTGAAAGTTGAGGAAAGACAAGACAAAAGAAGATGGCGACTGGGGGGGGGGGGCAGAAAACATCGCCAGCTGTAGATAATCCGCAAGAAGAAGAAGACAAAATAAGAGAAATCAGAGGTCGCACAGAAAGATTTAAGTGCTCGTTTTTCTCTGGCGCTATTCGAGAGTTAAGCGGTAGAAAAATATGAAACTTCCTGGCACATTAAAACTGCGTGCCCGACCGAGACTCGAAATCGGGACCTTTGCCTTTCGCGAGCAAGTGCTCTACCATCTGAGCTACCGAAGCACGACTCACGCCCGGTACTCACAGCTTTACTTCTGCCAGTATCTCGTCTCCTACCTTCCAGATTTTACAGAAGCTCTCCTGCGAACCTTGCAGAACTAGGACTCCTGAAAGAAAGGATATTGCGGAGACATGGCTTAGCCACAACCTGGGGGATATTTCCAGAATGAGATTTTCACTCTGCAGCGGAGTGTGCGCTGATATGAAACTTCCTGGCAGATTAAAATTGTGTGCCCGACCGAGACTCGAACTCGGGACCTTTGCCTTTCGCGCGCAAGTGCTCTACCAACTGAGCTACCGAAGCACAGTTTTAATCTGCCAGGAAGTTTCATATCAGCGCACACTCCGCTGCAGAGTGAAAATCTCATTCTGGTAGAAAAATAGTTTGAAAGTAATTCCATGAGCCTTCTGTCAGGCATTAATTGTGAAATGAGAGTAATCATGTAGATGTAGGTGGTTTGACATTTTGGGCTACTCTGATAATAACTTTTATAACATCCTACATGTCAATAACGAAACAATTAGTTTACTGAAAGATGACAAGGGAGATTATTACAAAATTTGTAGGACTGAGAGTAGAACTGAATCGCAACGTTTATAGCGTGGAGTGAAAGGTGTGAAACACTAATCAGCAAAGGAATTAAGCATTGATGGTTACCGAGAATGTGTAGTAAATAACGTTAGTAAATTAATCGTTCAGTATATAATATGATCACGTTATGTGGAGTTTCCACTATAAGGCAATCTAAATTTTCAATATTAGCAAAAGTGATAAACGCTTGATAATCATTGATAAAGTGAGCACTATAGTGACTTTATTTAGGAGAAGGCGGAGTGTGAGGGATCTATGGTCCCTTTTGATAATAAGCATATTTTGCTCGAACAGGTCGAGGATAGGCGAAGAATCGACAGTCAAGCGCTGAGTCCGATCAGCGAGTGATATTGTTGTAAGAGTCTGCAGCATTTTACTGCTTCATTTATTTATTTTTGTGCGAGATGAAGTCGCTTAGAAAGATAGAGCGATTGCGATCATTTTCTGACAAAATTTTTTTAAAGACTTAAACATTTTTTATTAGATCACAAGAAGCATTTCATGATTTAGTGTTAAGCAATTCACATTTGTTGACTCGTTTCTAGATTAACTCACATCGCATTCGTGTAAACACTGGCAGCACCCGTAGTGTCGGTGAACATGTCACACATGCAAGAGTGGAGTGCAATCTGGGTCCAATAAGTACAGAGATGCCTTTTAAAACATTATTACACTACTGGACATTAAAATTGCTACACCAAGAAGAAATGCAGATGATAAACGGGTATTCATTGGACAAATATATTATACTAGAACTGACATGTGATTACATTGTCACGCAATTTGGGTGCATAGATCCTGAGAAATCAGTACCCAGAACAACCACCTCTGGCCGTAATAACGGTCTTAATACGCCTGCGCATTGAGTCAAACAGAGCTTGGATGGCGCGTACAGGTACAGCTGCCCATGCAGCTTCAACACGATACCACAGTTCATCAAGAGTAGTGACTGGCGTATTGTGACGACTTATTGACCAGACGTTTTCAGTTGGTGAGAGATCTGGAGAATGTGCTGGCCAGGGCAACAGTCGAACATTTTCTGTATACAGAAAGGCCCCGTACAGGACCTGCAACATGCGGTCGTGCATTATCCTGCTGAAATGTAGGGTTTCGCAGGGATCGAATGAAGGGTAGAGCCACGGGTCGTAACACATTTGAAATGTAACGTCCACCGTTCAAAGTGCCATCAATGCGAACAAGAGGTGACAGAGACGTGTTACCAATGGCACCCCATACCATCACGCCGGGTGATATACCAGTATGGCGATGACGAATACACGCTTCCAATGTGCGTTCACCGCGATGTCGCCAAACACGGATGCGACTATCATGATGCTGTAAACAGAACCTGGATTCATCCGAAAAAATGACGTTTTGCCATTCTTGCACCCAGGTTCGTCGTTGAGTACACCATCGCAGGCGCTCCTGTCTGTGACGCAGCGTCAAGGGTAACCGCAGCCATGGTCTCCGAGCTGATGGTCCATGCTGCTGCAAACGTCGTCGAACTGTTCGTGCAGATGGTTGTGATCTTGCAAACGTCCCCATCTGTTGATTCAGGGATCGAGACGTGGTTGCACGATCCGTTACAGCCAAGCGGATAAGATGCCTGTCATCCCGACTGCTAGTGATACGAGGCCGTTGGGATCCAGCACGGTGTTCCGTATTACCCTCCTGAAACCACCGATTTCATATTCTGCTAACAGTCATTGGATTTCGACCAACGCGAGCAGCAATGTCGCGATACGATGAACCGCAATCGTGATCGGCTACAATCCGACCTTTATCAAAGTCGGAAATGTGATGTTACGCATTTCTCCTCCTTACACGAGGCATCATAACAACGTTTCACCAGGCTACGCCGGCCAACTGCTGTTTGTGTATGAGAAATCGGTTGGAAACTTTCCCCATGTAGCACGTTGTAGGTGTCGCCACCGACGCCAACCTTGTGTGAATGCTCTGGAAAGCTAATCATTTGCATATCACAGCATCTTCGTCCTGTCGGTTTAATTTTGCGTCTGTAGCACGTCATCTTCGTGGTGTAACAATTTTAATGACCAGTAGTGTAATTACCCAAGTAATTAAATAAAAATTCAACACTGAAGAATTGAAGCATTCCTTTGAACCATCAATCAGATCTTTAGCACTACAATTAGTGTTAATGTTGACAATACATTACTTCAGTTAATTTTATAATCTTCTCAGGTCAGCTAAGTGCACCGCCACACTACAGGCAATGCAAGTGGACGCCATTGTTTTATACAACGTAAAAGTCCACCGACGCTGCCGGAACCAAGCCGAAATACAAATGATACCACAACAGGCTGATGTGAAAGGGAAAATACCGGGTGGTTATAATTAAACTTTCCCTATTTGACAAGTTATAACACGAAATCTAAGTACCATACGAGTACTAAACTTGGTAGCATTAATGTGCAGAGTATGGGGGCCATGATTTTCATGCGTAACAGCGCCACCGTCAACTACGGCCACCAGGTGCCATGATTAGTCATCATGATTGATAGTCTCACACACCTGGCCAATAGCAGTGCACTTGTTGACGTGTCTACATGAGCTCGAACAAAAGAACCAGGGCATTATTGACGAAGATCTGTTATGAAAACAACAGTAATGCTGGAGCTGCACTTCGAGAATATCGCTGGTTGAAAGGATTACGGATGGTCCTGTTTCTCGACTTGTTGTGCGGAGCATCATAAAGTAGTTCGAATTAAGTGGAGAACACGGCGTCGCTTCGGGAAGAGGTCGACGACCGGTTACACCACGGGTGGTTGATGAAATCGCCGTTGCTAGGCAGACAATGCAGGGCGCGTGCTGTGTTAGAAAGTCACAACAGTTGAACATCCCGTGATCCACTGTACGGAAGGTGCTTCGAACCATTCTCAAATGGTATCCGTACAAGATCCATATCGTACAGTAGCTTGCACCACAGGATGCACAACGACGTGTATACTTTGCTCTCCACTCTCTTGCAAGTATTGAAGTTGACAAGGTTCTTGGCGCTTCAGTCTGGAACCACGCGGCTGCTACGGTGGCAGTTTCGAATCCTGCCTCGGACATGGATGTGTGTGATGTCCTTAGGTTAGTTAGGTTTAAGTAGTTCTAATTGTAGGGGATTGAGGACCTCAGAAGTCAAGTCCCATAGTGCTTAGATCCATTTGAACCATTTTTATTAACTTGACGTTGGCTGGCCCTGAACCATCCTATGGATAGACGAAAAACTGTATGGTGTGGCTTCACGTCTACGTTCATCAATGGCCGATTCTTTATTGAACAGGTTGGCGTTCAAGGACCAAAGGCGTCCAGTGTGACTGGCCAGCGTTACTGCGATGTGCTTCGCCAGCATGTCATACCATCCCTACTGGAAAGAGACGCATTGAACTCAACAGTTTTCATTCAAGATGGGGCGCCTTTGCACATCGCTTGTGAAGTTCACCTGCTTCTGGGAAACACATTTGGGAAAGATCGAATTATTAGCTGATCGTTTCCGGATGCTTGGCTGGCACGATCACCTGATCTCATTCCCTGTGATTTCTGGTTGTGGGGCTACCTGAAGCACAGGGTTTTACCAAAGGAACATTCACGCATGTGCTGATCTGAAGCGCAGGATATCATGAGAGGTAGCCAGCATACCGACTGACATGCTTCGTTCTTCTGTGCGGAATGCAATCCTGAGCTTTCAGACTCTTCTGAACACTGATGGGGACCATATTGAGCCCCTTTTGTAGCAGTAATGGTATCGGTATGTAATTGTATGATGTATCGTATCAGCACCTTAAAAGTAATTCAGTTGAATTGATTCTGCATTACTTCTCTTTCCCAGGTCTTTGACATTAATGCTACCAACTTTGTTACTCGTACGATAATTACTTCCCGTGTTATAACCTGTTAAACAGGGAACGTTTAATTATAACCTGACTACAGAAATATTCCATAACAACTCCCTTTGCTCACAGTTTCAGCACTTTCTCCTCTTTAAAACTCGTACTTCGCCGATCAAGATTCGCCGTTTAAGAATAAATGTATAAATGTGTATTTCGGCAACTAAGCCTGGTATAAACGAATTAACCAATAATCTACAACCTAAGCTATACTAAGAGTTACAACAATCATCAAATAACACAATCGTAAGGAGAAGTGGCAACGCTAGATTTCGGCATCTACGCACAGTTCTCAGTAGCCACTTTCAGCACGGTTACAAACAGTTTGACAAAATAACCAGCAAAGTATCGGGTTAACTCATTCAGATTTCTGGCACACAGACCGTGTGCGAGCTTATCTGCACACAAGTGTTTCCATGTGCACACCTACAAGCCGATAACTCGGCAACAAGCACCACAGAAACAGGACGTGCTAGGCCCACAAAAAAAATCAGCGTGATACAAGAACGTACAGAAATTAAAGGACCTTCAAAACTGGCGCTCATTGCAAATTACGTGCGGCGGCTTTGCATCGATTAGAGTATACAGATTGTCTAACAGGCCCTGAGAAGGTACGATAAACAGTGATAATGTTCAACGACGACCTCACACGTACCGTTTCCAATGCGTGTGCAGCCAAACACGTCGGTTACGCAGTATCGGAGCTTTACACCATTAACATCAGCATATTCATCGGCTAAACTATCATCGGATTTCAGCTATATAAATTGCTTGCAGTAAACGGTACCCACCGCCCGTCAGCCAACTCCTTGCGGTATCCTCTTGACAGCCCAGCGACGTGTCACACCAATCGCTGCTGCTTGTCGCTGTTTCTGATAGCTCGCTTCAACTGACTCCCTGGCCGTCCTTCTCTCCAAGCACCACCGCCTCCCGATGCTACATCACACACACCGAAAACGTGTGCCAATGGTCCCAACTTAAGCAAAGATGTGCCAACTGTGGGGCACAGCCGGAAGAGTAATACACTCCTGGAAATTGAAATAAGAACACCGTGAATTCATTGTCCCAGGAAGGGGAAACTTTATTGACACATTCCTGGGGTCAGATACATCACATGATCACACTGACAGAACCACAGGCACATAGACACAGGCAACAGAGCATGCACAATGTCGGCACTAGTACAGTGTATATCCACCTTTCGCAGCAATGCAGGCTGCTATTCTCCCATGGAGACGATCGTAGAGATGCTGGATGTAGTCCTGTGGAACGGCTTGCCATGCCATTTCCACCTGGCGCCTCAGTTGGACCAGCGTTCGTGCTGGACGTGCAGACCGCGTGAGACGACGCTTCATCCAGTCCCAAACATGCTCAATGGGGGACAGATCCGGAGATCTTGCTGGCCAGGGTAGTTGACTTACACCTTCTAGAGCACGTTGGGTGGCACGGGATACATGCGGACGTGCATTGTCCTGTTGGAACAGCAACTTCCCTTGCCGGTCTAGGAATGGTAGAACGATGGGTTCGATGACGGTTTGGATGTACCGTGCACTATTCAGTGTCCCCTCGACGATCACCAGTGGTGTACGGCCAGTGTAGGAGATCGCTCCCCACACCATGATGCCGGGTGTTGGCCCTGTGTGCCTCGGTCGTATGCAGTCCTGATTGTGGCGCTCACCTGCACGGCGCCAAACACGCATACGACCATCATTGGCACCAAGGCAGAAGCGACTCTCATCGCTGAAGACGACACGTCTCCATTCGTCCCTCCATTCACGCCTGTCGCGACACCACTGGAGGCGGGCTGCACGATGTTGGGGCGTGAGCGGAAGACGGCCTAACGGTGTGCGGGACCGTAGCCCAGCTTCATGGAGACGGTTGCGAATGGTCCTCGCCGATACCCCAGGAGCAACAGTGTCCCTAATTTGCTGGGAAGTGGCGGTGCGGTCCCCTACGGCACTGCGTAGGATCCTACGGTCTTGGCGTGCATCCGTGCGTCGCTGCGGTCCGGTCCCAGGTCGACGGGCACGTGCACCTTCCGCCGACCACTGGCGACAACATCGATGTACTGTGGTGACCTCACGCCCCACGTGTTGAGCAATTCGGCGGTACGTCCACCCGGCCTCCCGCATGCCCACTATACGCCCTCGCTCAAAGTCCGTCAACTGCACATACGGTTCACGTCCACGCTGTCGCGGCATGCTACCAGTGTTAAAGACTGCGATGGAGCTCCGTATGCCACGGCAAACTGGCTGACACTGACGGCGGCGGTGCACAAATGCTGCGCAGCTAGCGCCATTCGACGGCCAACACCGCGGTTCCTGGTGTGTCCGCTGTGCCGTGCGTGTGATCATTGCTTGTACAGCCCTCTCGCAGTGTCCGGAGCAAGTATGGTGGGTCTGACACACCGGTGTCAATGTGTTCTTTTTTCCATTTCCAGGAGTGTAAACCTTACCGATTTAGTTATTTCTTCTGGTGAGCAGGATTTATTAATCCTGCTTTTAGGCTTTGAGTTATCTTCTATCAATAATGGGAATTTTATAAAAAGAATTATTAGGCCTATAGCCATTAAGAATGCTTGCGAATAAACCGACATCTCTAAATTTTTCAGGCGGACTGTGCTGTTGAAGCTTGTAAAGCCCTTCAGAAACGTAGACATAGAGCCTTTACGAGTTTTACTGTAAGGGTTTTGATATATTTTCTGTCATTGTAAATAATTCACCTTATCTGTAATGGAACAAAGATGCATGAACGTGCCGCAAGAGTAGTGGATAAGATCGTTGACTCTGTGTTTAGTGTAATCCGTGGAGTGCTTGATCGCCACTCAGCTGTGCAGGGCTGGGGAACTCTTATTAGAGGCATAGTAGCGAGCAGTCGAGTTTAGCGAAGGAGCTCTGATAGTCGTGAAACTGGAAAAAAATATCTGGAATACTTTTTATGGAAAGAATCTTCGTCAGTGCTAAGTGATGCAAAATTTTACCTCCAACTATATTCCCATTATAGCCAGAGGATTAATGATATGAGACATTAAAAAAATCTTTGATGCTTACCACTGACGCAATATTGACCTATAAAGTACAGAATTCGGCAAACAGGGTGTGCTCCCTCCCTATGCAAAGACAAAAATGGTTCAAATGGGCCGCGTGGGATTAGCCGAGCGGTCTCAGGCACTGCAGTCATGGACTGTGCGGCTGGTCCCGGCGGAGGTTCTCGAGTCCTCCCTCGGGCATGGGTGTGTGTGTGTGTCCGTCCTTAGGATAATTTAGGTTAAGTAGTGTGTAAGCGTAAGGACTGATGACCTTAGCAGTTAAGTCCCATAAGATTTCACACACATTTGAACAATTTTTGGGTCAAATGGCCCTGAGCACTACGGGACTTAACTTCTGAGGTCATCAGTCCCCTAGAACTTAGAACTACTTAAACCTAACTAATCTAAGGACATCACACACATCTATACCCGAGGCAGGATTCGAACCTGCGACCGTAGCGGTCACGCGGTTCCAGACTGTAGCGCCTAGAACCCCTCGGCCACCCCGGCCGGCGTGCAAAGACAATTTTCATATATAAAACACAAATCAGAGCATTCAGTTGTACATTGTGTAACTTGGAGTCGTAATTCTACCTTACTGTATTCATCTCTTAGTAATTATTTTCTTTTCAAAACCCCCTTCTCCTTGCCTTACCACAGCTAAGACAATCCGAACGATTTTTTTTTTTATGGCGGGAGGGGGAGGCCGGGTGTAATATACGGTTTTCATATGTTTTCTGCCACAGTAAATAATCCACCTTTACTGTATTGGAACAAAGATGCATGAGCACGATGCACGAGCAGTGGATAACATCCTTGACTCTGTGTTTAATGTAATCTTTGGTGCGGTTGGTCGCCAGTCGATTGTGCAGCTCTGGGGCATTCTTATTAGAGGCATAGTAGCAAGCTTTAAGAATACTTTATTATGGAGATGAAAACTTGTTCATAAATCTATTTTATTGATTGTTTTGATGGAGAAGATTTTTTGAGGAATATTTAAAGGTAACCCATCCTCAGTGCAAGAATGAAACGTTTGTTTGTCAGAACTAACAACTGAAGAAAATCATTGTCCTTCAGATAAGTATTAACATTCATGATTTGTTTTAATGTGACCTCTTTGTTTTCATTATATTGCGCACAAACCTATTGTTTGAAATGTCTGTAACTTTTATGATGAGCGAATTTCGTAACTTGTACAGTCTCTTTTTTTACAATGATTAGAGTTTAATTCTTCAAGTACGAATTTCTTTAAAATAAAACCCTCCTCCATCATTCTTAACAAAGCTCACAGTATTTTGTTGTGTGTGTGTGTGTGTGTGTGTGTGTTGCACCTTACGCCACATGCAGTCACGGATTGTTTCTGACAAGCAAGCAAAATTTAGAGAAGACTGTTTTCCTTTTGCTGCTGCATTTGCTGATATCAATTTGCTTTCGAGAACATCACTACACCAGCCACAAAATAGCATGCTGAGCGACAGGTAAGCTACATTTCCTTCAAGGGAGATCTCACTTAGCATTTATGTGAGCAAGTAGTACGTCATGTTGTACTAGATACGCAGAACAATTTAGAGTGAACAATGATGGTAATATTAAATAGTTATTTTCTTCCTTGTTGAGTAGTATTTTATTTCGTGGGTATTTCATGCCAGACATTATTCTTCATGCTACCTAACTTTCATAATGTGCTTCGGTATCGACTGTTGGTGAAATAGTTTTCACTGAGGACATAGTTTCTTTATTTTGGCATTCAGTAAGGTTCAATTTCATTGTTTCATATTCAGCGTTACATTAAAGTTTAAGTTTTGTTTCACGACACTGTTCACTTGCGCCAGTTTTGCTCGGCAATTGAATACGATATCTTACGCACGCGTCACATAAGAAGAAAGTTTTTGAAAAAAGAATATTCAGTATTTCACTTACAGATAAATTACAAAGAAAGCTTACACTGCGGATTCTTTTTAAGCAGCTGCCAAAATTGTTAGTGAAAAATTATCTGAAAATATCATCCTCTTAACTAGGGCAGGCGGAATCTACTTTTTGCTTTAATTTCTGATCATGAATGCATTTCTGAAACCATAGACTTTTTTAAAATCTAATAATATTTGTGACCTTAAGAGGAATCCATTACAGCATTTTATTTTTCGCCTTAAGAAATATATAGATACATCTAACTTTTTACTTGAATCTGATTTAGTGATTTAGTGAGGAATGACTTTTGGTTATGACCCCAAAGATGCGAAACCGCCGTTCTCAAATTAATCTACATAAGACATATTTTCCAATTAAGATGATTGTCTGTGAGTGTCAAAGTCCAAATTATAAGATAAACAGTTTTTGTATTAGTAAGATTGAATTTTTTACATTTAATAAAATGTTTAGCGAGAGGAATAGGTATGAAATATCGGTGATTACTAGAGAAATTTTTGTTCCTCAATTTGCACTTCCTGCACCCTTCGGTATCACAAATTCGTACACTAACGTTCCAGTTGATGAAACTCTTCAGATTATACGTAGGAACCTATTGCAGTACGGAAAACTTAGTAAAGGTGAGGCTTTTGGTTCGTTTGAGTTATATGCCTTCCGTAACTTTTAACTATTTCACTTTTAATGATGGAATATGCCATCAACAATATGGTTTGGCCTTAAGAAGCAGTATTTCTGGTATTCTTGCAGATATTTTTGTTAACTATCTCGAGAAATTTTTTTTTAATTTTTATACTGATATAACAAGTAACCCTGTAACTTATCGCAGGTACGTAAACGATTTTTTCGGACTTTATCGGTGTAATGAAGAAGATATTTTGAACTTCCCGTTTTCTGTCAATCGTATGCACGATAAAATATAATTTAATGTGGAAATGTAAAAATGTTTTGAATTCGAAGAAAACTAGGGAAGGTTCAAGTATGGTTATTGACATTCACTGTAAACCAACTAGTAGTGCTTTGTTATCGATATGGATTCGTGTCACCCCTTCGTTCAATAGACTCGCTAAAATGCGGATTATTGAAGACGCTTTCGACGAAGAGGTCAACGTTATAGTTCAGGTTGGACTACATTATGGTTACGCTAAAAAATCCATCCGTGCAATGGACCGAAAATTTTGAACTGGCGGCGGCAAAACATCCTATCTGTGGATGAAAGGATTAAATACGCTTCGTTGTTTTATTTTGGTCCCAACTAAAGCAGAATAACTTACGTCTTCAAGAAGGCTAATGTGTTTTACTGTTGCGTCATTGCCTTGACTACAAACCAGATAAATTAAAAAAAACTGGGGTATAAAATTTTATTGTGGCTCGTACAGTAGTTTCTACATAGAGCAAACTGGAAGGGATTTTGCGACTAGATTTAGGGAATATAATTAGAAAAATAGTAGTGCCCTTGGCTGTCACATAAAAAAATGAGGGCCACACTTTGCCTCCTATAGAAGCGGGCCTGAAAATACTACATACTGAACTCAGCGGACGCTCTAGGTGCTGGAAATTTATGTTGATAGTGCTTCTAAAGCTTGTATAGTGATTAATGAACAGACTGGTTCCACTCGCCAACAGTTTATTAGTATTTTCGTTAGCTTGTTGATGGCATGGCCTTTGTCTATTCAGAATGATGTGATGACTCGATTCACGTTCCTATTGTTCAGTTCACTTACGCGTTTGATTATGTTTTTAAGCGTTCGCTTGCCCTCTTATTTTGCACATTGCGATTTTCTTATCCGTGGCATGTCATCAGCCCTTCTTATCGTCTGAATCTTCCTTTTGTCTTCTCCACGTCTCTTACAATTATTATTTTTACCTTTGTTCATTTATACAGTATTTTGTTTTTACCGCCTTTTACCATCCCGAATTTTGCTCTTATGAGTTTTAAAGAGGACTATTATTCATATATATGACATTTTTAACATTATTTTGTGCTCCATTACACTTCGTATGTCTTTAACCATTATTCTTTTACATCTTGTTTTAATTATTAGTACACTTCTGTCTTTCGTACCCCCATTAGTCACTGCTGGCTATCTGGAGGTCATTTATGTTAAGTTGCTTGCTTGTAATGCGCTTCACGCTCGGTTGTACTCTACAGCAGTTAATTGACACCTGACAACGTACTGAGTACGAAGAATTCGATCTTTCTCTTATTTATGTTTATAGGTTTAAAAAAAATTGTTAATCGTGATTCAGAAAATCTTTGTTACTCTGTTCACTCATAACTTTAGTAATATTTTGACAGATGTTCTGATGAAGAGTTAATCTCGAACTGCTTCAATAAATGTAAATTACTGAACACCAAGTGATGAACTTTTCTAGCGACCGAATCATCGTTACAACAATTCATAAACAATATTGTGAGTCCATAGAGGTTGTTGTAATGGCATAGCCGGAGGAGAAAAAGCGTAGCGTGTGTAGGCACCCAGGGAACGTAAGAAATGTACCGAATGATGACGAAGTGTTTTTACCGGAAAGTGATTATAAATACAGTGTACCGATATTACGCTTTGTAGTCTACTGCGCCTGTTAAGAGATTCTTGTGAGGATAACGTAAGCGGATTATCACAAAACAGTATTAAGACATTTCAATGCATTTTGACCTGTGTTGACATTAAACGTGAACAGAAATGTATGACAACGGTAATGACAGTCTCCATTTGTATGTAGCGAAAATATGTAACTTTATAACTGCCTAGGCTTCCATGGCCAGTCAATTGAAATAAAAGTTTTCTTACTCAGAAAACAGTACCGCATCATAATTAGAAAGCTATACTGGTGAAATTAACGTTTCGGTGAGGATTACAGTGGCTTTCTTCTGGGTCTACTAATCACTAGACCAGAAGTAGTCCACTGTAACAGTGGCCGAAACGTTGGTTTGTCCAGTATAGTTTTTCGCATTGTGGCGCGGTACAACACTCAGAAAATTTATATAACTTTACTTTGCGCGAACTTTTTACGACCTTGATTAATTCAAATGGTATAGCGTTATCGAGCAGCCATAATCCGATTGAAGCAATTCCCGTGGCAGTCAAAACCGATTAACGCTTATCCATTAGGTCACGGTTACTTAAAACAAAGGTTAGGCTGCTAACTTATTCGCCCGCTAGCACTGCTAAAATTTAATTCGGGGTGTCTACAGAGCTAGTCAGCAGTTGTGTGAGCAACAGGTGGAAATTTAAAATTGATTTTGTAGTAAAAAAATGGTTGTGGATGAAAATGAAATTTTAATTAATGTAATGTACTGGAAATGTAGCTAACCTAATTGTTGTAGACGAAGAAAAAATGTAAACTGTACCCCTATTTGATGACATTGAAATTGTGACCTATACATTGTGGATATAGGAAATATTTATGGTAGCAGTAATTTAAATTGTAACGTAGATATTATAGACTGAAAGGTAGACTGCCAGTGGCAAGAAAACCGTTTCTGAAAAAGTGAAATTTGCTAACATCGAGTATAGATTTCAGTGTCAGAAAGTCTTTCTGAAAGTATTTGTGCTGAGTGTAGCCATGTATAGAAGTGAAATATGGACGATAAACAGAAGATAATAGAAGCTTTTGAATCGTGGCGCAACAAAAGAATGCTGAAGATTAGATGTGTAGATCATGTAACTAATGAGGAGGTACTAAACAGAATCTGGGAGAAAAGAAATCTGTGGCACAACCTAACTAGAACCTAACTAGAAGAAGCGACCATTTGGTAGAACACATTCTGAGATATAACGAGATCACCAGTTTAGTATTGGACAGAAGTGTGTGTGGGGGGGGGGGGGAGGGTAAAAGTCATAGAGGGAGACTAAGAGATGAGTACAGTAAGCAGATTCAGATGGTTGTAAGTTGCAGTAGTTACTCGAAGATGAAGAGGCTTGCTAAGGATAGAGTACCATGGAGAGCTGCATCAAACCGGTCTTCGGACTGAAGACCACAACGGCAACAACAACATATTATAGATATCTTGTGATAAAAAAACGTAATTGTAACACGCTGTTTATGTGTGTAGAAGGGATACAGTTGACGTATTATGAAAATTAATTGAAAACTTCCATGTTATGTTGACCTAAATAACTATGTGTTTCTTTTGGTCCATATCAATCATATCTGTTTGAATCTGAATGGCAGACAGAATATTCCATATTCTTCATGCTGGTGAACATTTGGCTAGATTATATTACATGATAGCTTTCACAGAATGTATGCATAGCAGAAAAGCAAGAGGGCGTGCTGAAAACTAAGGACCCCGAATTCTTTTATGTACAAACTCTTAAAGCTTTTTAAATAACATAAACATTATTTACATTCTACGTCTTTATTCGTAATCCCTACATATTTATTTCGCAACCTAGTCACCCTGGCCCAACGAAAAATCAGTCTGTTAACATCGTCAGCTCTTTGTTTGTCCTATTTATAAAAGAGGGTACGGTTTACTAAAGGGAAGCTAATGAGTGGTTGGGTAAATGTGAGGGGATCATGGAAGTGACAGGGGGTGAGAGGGAGGATGAAGGGGATAGGAGGGTCGAGAGGGTCATGGGTGGGGGAGGTGGGGTGGGGACGGAAGTTCAAGGTAAAATTGTATCCAGACACCGTGGTTTGTTCACGGAGCCACGACCTCACCTTTCCTTGCACCGCTTCATCACTAGCAAAGTGAAGTGCTCGAAGGTGTTCATTGAGTTTTCGAAACGCAAGAAAATGGGACGGGGCCATGTCGGGACTGTGTGGAGGATGATCGATGAGAGTGAACCCAAGGCGTCGGATTGCAGCAGATGTTACAGCGCTAGTATGTGGTCTGGTACTGTCATACTGAAGGGGAGGGTGCTCCGCGTGTGGAGAAATTCTTCGAATTGGAAACTCGACTACAGCATGCTATATCTCACGCACCGACATAGTTACGTCAAACACCGCCATTTTAAAAGCTACGAATCAGAGCCTCTAGCGGCAGAGGGGTGCAAACATGTAAACATGAAGAACAAATATGCAAATTGTTAAGAACGCTTGTTTTCTTTGAAAGGTTTAAGAGTTTTCGCATAAAATATTCGAGGCATTACTTTTCAGCACCGCCTCGTAATTGCAAAGGAGATAGCCACATGCAGAAATTACGAAACTGCCATCACCTCTGGGAGTAAATGATGTAAGCTTTATTGTAGGAAGCTCTCTGATTGACTGTATGAGTTTTATGTCAGTAAAATACTGAACTGGTCAGGGAGACATAAATATATGTAACTTAGTTGGCCAAAAAGCTCTCCGACTGGCCTGTTACCAATAAAATGGCGTGACATCAGAAGGAGTTGATAAATCTGACTGGTTGTTTCGTTTCACGGCAGTGAAATACTGAGCTGTTACTAGGAGAGCTGTACTTGTGTACTTGCTTAGAAACGTTTTTTGAGTATGGCTTGGGGATGGGAAGGTGTTAAGTAGGTGGGTAGTGGTCAGGAGATGAGGGTAATTGGTGTTGAGGTGGGAGAGGAGATGAAGGGGTGGTTGAAGGGGATGGCAGAATCGAGAGGGGCATGGGGCAGGGGTAGGAGGAATTGGAAAGGAGGTTCAAGACAAAATTTTATCCAGAATAGACATTGCACTCCTGTTGTCCTTGGTCACTTATGTTTTCATTTAATTCCCATGCCACATTCTTTTTTTCTGTGTTTAAGTGCCCGAGAAATTTGTAGGCAAAGCCCTATCTTCCGCACACACCACTTTATACTTGACTTACAGGGTGTTTCAAAAATGACCGGTATATTTGAAACGGCAATAAAAACTAAACGAGCAGCGATAGAAATACACCGTTTGTTGCAATATGCTTGGGACAACAGTACATTTTCAGGCAGACAAACTTTCGAAATTGCAGTAGTTACAATTTTCAACAACAGATGGCGCTGCGGTCTGGGAAACTCTATAGTACGATATTTTCCACATATCCACCATGCGTAGCAATAATATGGCGTAGTCTCTGAATGAAATTACCCGAAACCTTTGACAACGTGTCTGGCGGAATGCCCTCACATGCAGATGAGATGTACTGCTTCAGCTGTTCAATTGTTTCTGGATTCTGGCGGTACACCTGGTCTTTCAAGTGTCCCCACAGAAAGAAGTCACAGGGGTTCATGTCTGGCGAATAGGGAGGCCAATCCACGCCGCCTCCTGTATGTTTCGGATAGCCCAAAGCAATCACACGATCATCGAAATATTCATTCAGGAAATTAAAGACGTCGGCCGTGCGATGTGGCCGGACACCATCTTGCATAAACCACGAGGTGTTCGCAGTGTCGTCTAAGGCAGTTTGTACCGCCACAAATTCACGAAGAATGTCCAGATAGCGTGATGCAGTAATCGTTTCGGATCTGAAAAATGGGCCAATGATTCCTTTGGAAGACATGGCGACCCAGACCAGTACTTTTTGACGATGCAGGGACGATGGGACTGCAACATGGGGCTTTTCGGTTCCCCATATGCGCCAGTTCTGTTTATTGACGAAGCCGTCCAGGTAAAAATAAGCTTCGTCAGTAAACCAAATGCTACCCACATGCATATCGCCGTCATCAATCCTGTGCACTATATCGTTAGCGAATGTCTCTCATGCAGCAATGGTAGCGGCGCTGAGGGGTTGCCGCGTTTGAATTTTGTATGGATAGAGGTGTAAGCTCGGGCGCATGAGACGATACGTGGACGTTGGCGTCATTTGGACCGCAGCTGCAACACGGCGAACGGAAACCCGAGGCCGCTGTTGGATCACCTGCTGCACTAGCTGCGCGTTGCCCTCTGTGGTTGCCGTACGCGGTCGCCCTACCTTTCCAGCACGTTCATCCGTCACGTTCCCAGTCCGTTGAAATTTTTCAAACAGATCCTTTATTGTATCGCTTTTCGGTCCTTTGGTTACATTAAACCTCCGTTGAAAACTTCGTCTTGTTGCAACAACACTGTGTTCTAGGCGGTGGAATTCCAACACCAGAAAAATCCTCTGTTCTAAGGAATAAACCATGTTGTCTACAGCACACTTGCACGTTGTGAACAGCACACGCTTACAGCAGAAAGACGACGAACAGAATGGCGCACCCACAGACTGCGTTGTCTTCTATATCTTTCACATCACTTGCAGCGCCATCTGTTGTTGAAAATTGTAACTACTGTAATTTCGAAAGTTTGTCTGCCTGAAAATGTACTGTTGTCCCAAGCATATTGCAACAAACGGTGTATTTCTATCGCTGCTCGTTTAGGTTTTATTGCCGTTTCAAATATACCGGTCATTTTTGAAACACCCTGTATGAACGTACCTAACGACTTCTCATAAATCTTTCTCACACCTACTGTGGCAAGGTCAAATTTCTTGGATCCTCATGCTTCTATAGCCACTGTAAATGCTCAGTTCTTTTCTATTGAATTGTTTTTTCTGTATACTCTACATACTGTACATCTTATAATTTTCATCCTCTCCTTTGATTTGCAGCTTTTACAGTATACATTCAGCTTGATTCTTCTGTCTAGAAGTCCTTCCTGATGTATATTGTAAAATCACTTCGGGCCGTAGACGTACTTCGTACATTTAGATCTGCACTGTGTTTTATAAATTTCTCTGTTTAGTTCACTATCTAGACTCAGTTACTAGGATATATTCGTTTAAGACGACAATACATTCTCAACAGCGACAGTTATATCCGAATTGTGCATGAATATCGCGTTTTCGATAACCAAATTGTCGCAGCTCTTGACAACCTGACTTCAAACGACTCTCTCCAAACTTATCCACTAATTCTGATGTTTGTAAACGTGCCACCTTAAATGATATTCTCCGTTGTTTCGAACTCGTTCATGTAACACTGATAACGTAAGGCACGAAAGTTGGTTGGCTCTGAGCACTATGCGACTTAACTTCTGAGGTCATCAGTCGCCTAGAACTTAGAACTAATTAAACCTAACTAACCTAAGGACATCACACACATCCATGCCCTAGGCAGGATTCGAACCTGCGACCGTAGCGGTCGATCGGTTCAGGACTGTAGCGACTAGAACCGCACGGCCACTCCGGCCGGCTCAATAATGAAGTGACAGCATCATCTATCTCCTGTGCGACCTCCCTTTTCCCCCGTATCGCCCCTTCCACGGAAAAAATCCGCATTCAGAGTTTTAGTAACACATGTTTTTTACCGTAAAGTGAGTAGAATTTTACCACGCAAATTTTAAATCCGTTGAACAGTCGATGGTAGGTAACCTTCCTTTGGTAAATGATCGATGTTGTAGTTATGTGGAGTACCACGCTTCAATGCAAATGTTTTAATGTATTAACTACTATGAACATCACAGCGCTTCGAACAGTATTTCTTAAAGTGTTTCTGGTGACAAAGCGACCTTCATCACTGAACCTCATTCCTCCTGCTGAATGCTCAGTGCAATGACACTGGATATGCGGCTCACGGTTGGTGGCCGCACGTTCTGATCGTAATTTTCTAGCGGGGATCGTCGCCCCAGGACCCGTGGGAGTTATCGGCCCTCGCGGCCGCTACCCAAGGCGCCCTTCTAATGACTATAAAGTCCCTCCAAAGCCCGCAAGTCAAGATTAAAAAAAGAAACTCTCCAGGCTAATGTCTAGAAATTACACTTTACAAGCCTTTAAATTTGCCAACTTTTAATTCTTTACGTGAGCCCGGTTCACAATCTGGGCTTATATTCGAGAGCTCGTGTAATATAATGGACAATACGGATACGTCCGAACGCGATATAAAGTTTGCGAAATTATGACGATCACGAGCGCCACACGGGCAATAGCTTTTGTGTTGCTCCGTCCAGAGTCAGGGGCAGGAAAAGTGAAGTAATTTTCCGTCGGCGGCCGCGGTGCATTTTTCATAATTTTGTTGGAAAGAACTTGCGAGGGAAAGAGAAAAGAAATTTAGTTCAGAAAACAAGGTCCGTGGATGTTGAATAAGCAGAATTTTTTACGCGCAATTATTTCTTTGCAGTGTTCAAAGAAATGGAAGAAAAGGAAGCACCTTTACGGTTCAGCGGAAAAAGAATTGCTTCCGTAAATCAAGCACCAAGGAAGTTTTGCATCGCGCGAGGAAAATTCTTTTGTGGAAATGGTACCAATATTTCTCTCAGAGTTCAACACACTCGTTTGTTCTGTGGAACGTTTAAGTGCATTTTCATATTTTTCATCCTTAATAAATCGTTTGATAGTTTAAGATTTCATAACGTTAAGGATTACCTTAGAATAGTATGAACCATTAAAAATGGGTGAAAAACATAGAACCAGCTTTACTATTAAAATACCGAGCCAGGTAGTGCAGTGGTATAGTCCTCAAGAGCACAGCCACGTGTCAAATCAGTCACCAATTTCTTAGCTGTCGCAAATGAACATTGGACTGATTTCGGCTGGTGATAAGTGATCTAATAAAATAATATTATGACGACGTGGTAATAAAGTTGATCCATTTGAAAGAAGCACATGCAACATGGCTACCTTCAGACCCCATAAAATAGCTTCTCACTTTACTTAAAGCACTGCGAAACATTTAGCAACCTAACAAAAATAAAATACCACTAATATCAGAGCCATCTCTATTCCAAGTGAATAAATGTTCATCTTGAACTCACTTTACCGTCGTCTTTGAGTTATATCTATTTCGTCAAAAAGAGCTGCCAGGAACAATATAGTTAACATTTTCCCATTTAACCCTCAGTTGTATTTCTATAAACTGGTCACACTTCCCTAATTAAACCTACCATATCCATTTAGAAACACTGGGTGAATCTGATCTCAGAAGGTGGTTCAGAGATATTTTGCGAGTATTATGGTATAAGGGATCCGTGTTTCCCAGTGATTCGTTACAGAATAATTGCATCTCGTTTGGATTTTTACCTCTGTGTATTTTTGTGTCTGTATTGGACATAAATTATCACAACAGTGTAAGTATAAATGGTATCCACTGTGGTTCATATTTGAGTTTCACGGCTATTGATAACAGTTACGCCCACATTACTCCTTGCTCTTAACCTTGCATTCAGCACTGCTTGGTTCTGTCCTTTCTCTTGACAGTGGTAGTTCCATGTTAACACACGGCACAATGGATGTTATTAATGATGAAAAACTGGTCACTGGATGCAATGAAAGAGCGGAAAAATGACGCGAAATTGAGCTGCTTCCGTAGCTACGGCAACCACGTCACAGTACTTTTGCATGTGAGGGTTGTTTTATTGTACGCTTCGGTGACTGCATGTTCAAAGCTGTGAAACTATTTTCACAGAAATAAAGGTAATTGTGGTAACAAATCGAAAGAATCATACTTATTATCTTTCAACGAATCAACTGAGAGCATGGGTCCCTTATGCCAAAATATTCAGAAACTAAGCTTGAACGAACCAAGAAAACTTGTCTGAACTTAGGATTCATCAAGTGCATGTACGAAATTGTCCTTAGCCAACTTTGTACGAGATATCAGTATCCCCCTTGTACATTCGAAAACCAAAAGAAAACAGGTCTGTAATCAAGAACGTTGGTGATCCCTAATGTTAGTTATCCATTTTCCTGCGTCTGTTAACTTTGTTCACGTAAAACACAAAATAAATCTCCGATAAATTTACTACAATGAGTTACATTACATCAACACGTGACTGTACAGTTTTTTTCAGTCGTATACGTTGCTGATTCCTTTTTTAGTATTACAACATAGAAATCCTAGCACAATTAACGCTGTTCATCAATTAGATTTTATAGATGTGTAATTAAAAAATACACACTGTCTTTCAGAAATTATTTTCTGTTTTAAAGAGTTTACGTTAAAATAGCTAGATACTTAGATACATTCACACAATGTTATAAAAAAAACGTATCAGTGAAGGGAAATTAAATGACACGGAGAATATCGTTTAACACCCGCCAGTCTCTCGGATTTAATTTTAAAATGGTCTCTAATGTGTCGGGTAAAATATGTGTTTATTATCAAGTCTTCTTTGAAACCACTGCAATTGCTCAACTAATGTTTTAGACCACGCATTAATATGTGCTGAACATTCCATCAGTTGCACTTAGTTTGTCTTCCACATTTCGACCACTTGGCAAATGAGAATACTGGCTGAATATTTTAGCAGTGATTCTCTTCCATACCGTTTTACTCCTCCTCTGGAAATTTCTTCGAATTAAATTCTATTATCCCATATTTAACAACAAGCATGCCTTCTTCCTCCTCCTTTTGTATTAAATTATCTCAGCATTTGATTATTCGTATATATTTATTATTTCTCTGTTTCGTTTTCCTCGTGATATAAGTGTGGAAATTTCTATTCTGCACAGTGGCAGCTAAGATCTTATCATATACTTTCAGTGCAGAACACGGGGTTCTATTGTACCCAAGCAAACTGATTATAGAGCGATTATCGAACTGTGAAACTGACGATCTCTGCAACTGATTCAAATTTTGTCGTAACAGGGTATCAACTTTTATTAGAGATTCAGTCATCTCGATGCGAGTTACATCAGTCTACTTATGAATAGTGGTGACAAAATTTAAGTAGCATGGAAATAATAATGGGTAACAATGAAGCCTGTATATTCACTTGACTTGCGGACTTCTGATCTTGTTTCAAGAACGATTAATATGGTCCACATTCTTGCAAGAATACCTTTTCTTGGTTTTGTTTTTCTTTACTCAGACACATACTACCACAGTTTTAGATTCGTCATTGTTAGGTTACTTGTCTCTTCTTCGATCATATTTTGCAGTTGAAGTGTCAGGCTACTGATTACACTCGCACTCACATAAATATGTCTTGCTATTGTTGCTGTTGTAGACGGACTCCGAGACATGCTTCGTCGACTACTTTTGTATGATCTGCTGACGGTATGCCTACGTCTAGCACATGGCTACAGTGTGAACAGTACGCCGCATTTAGTGCAAAATGTGGCTAATTCGATAGATAGGAGTAGTAAATACGAAATGTTATCTAAGGAGACATAAATAGACGATCACTTACGATGACAAAAATATGACAAACTAGTTTCTTATAAGACTCTCCGTATCTACGAAATTGTTGAGGCTTTCGTGTCCAGTTGTCGACGTATTCAATGTTATTTTCAGTCCCGTGATCTTCGACCGACGTTTGATGAATGTTGGTCAAGCTAGCGTCTCCGACGATCCAGACACAGAAAATGGATAGTTCGTCAACGCATGCGCTGCTAGTCATTATTTTCTTCAAGTAGGGGAAGATATCCACGAGAGCTCTACCATCTCAGCAAAGTCAGTATTTTTCAGTGAGTGCAGTAACACTCGACGCAGTATTAGCAGTTTTGACCAAGGTACTGGAAGAAAGTGTGAAGTGTTACGGTGATGCAAGAGCTCGAGAAAATGTTAGAACATGTGGATCTACGTATCTATTCAAAGGGGCCGTATCCCAGAAATGGGACATTATCCTACTTACCAGCTACTGCACAGATCGCAACATCAGAACATCATTCAGAGACCACAATTGTGGTGCCAGAAACAAATATAATTGCCAAAGAGACAGTAACTATGCAATGAACACATGGCGATGTAAATAAGGAATAACACGGGAAAATTAAAGAAAACCAGGTAACATATTTCTCCAGTAAGGAGACACAGACAAGGAAATTTTATTAGCTGCTCATTATACATTCTTATTAGGCAATCTTTACTGATTAATTAGTCGCTTTTTGCTTGAGCGTAAATTCTTTTCATATACAGGGTGTCTCTCCTAAGAGACGTCAAGCGCGTTTTCTCTTTCGTTTCGGTAGATATTTGTAATTTAGTTTTTGCAGTGTGTAGGTTAAGTCATCCGAAAGAAATACTGTTCTTCACGTCTCTCAAGCGACGCCTATTGTCGATGACAAGGGTCGGCTCGTTTACCATTATGAACAAAATTATTTTTAAAGCTGAATTTTATCACGCTACGCTAACGTAGGACTGCTCTATTGAATAGGCACGTGAAATTCATCTTTAAAAATCATTTTGTTCGTAACGGGAAACAAACCGACATTTACCGTCGACATTCTATAAAAGATATGAGGGGTTACCGACACAAACTCCATTAGTCAGATAATTAAAGTTTCGTGAAAACGAAAAAAACTGCATATCTTCGTCCTATAAGTAGCCAATTTCCTGTTGTTTCGTTTAAATACTCTGTAGGCATCAGATATATTACAGAAATAATTGACAGGTACCAAACTGAATTCTCTGGGTGTGGAGAAGGAATATAGATCGGGCTAGTGAAGTTTTTGCGAAACTGAATAGAAACGCCTGTAATATAATGCATCATAAGACTACAGCTATATACCGTACAGATGTTAGTATCAGTCTGAAGTAATGTCTGACAACTTGTATTAGTTAAACAAGAAAGAGGATGAAAAATGTGATGTACGGCATACGGTGACATTTCAAAACATTAATCTTCATATCCATCATTTTGTCAACATTGTCTGTTTCATTGTCACAACTGGAGTGTACGTGAATCCGCTGATGCAACTGTGCAAATAGTCTTGAGTAGCACTCTTTGCCTGCAGAATTTTCTAGGTATTCGGCAAGATTTAATACGGTCTTAGCCTTCAGAGATTTCATTCCAGGAGGGGATGCGAAAGTTCCTGGTAAGTTGGTTGTGTCGGGGGTTTTGAACTTCGGAACTTTAGTGACGTGACGGCTCCAAGTACCGTGGTACACCTGTCACAAACACACAAACATACAGCTTTATTTCTGAATTCCAACTGCATAGATCGAACAATACAAAGCCTGAATGCTGGCGTTGGGGTTTTTAAAAACAAACTTACCGTTGGTTATATTAAAATCCTTGAAATCATGGGGGCTGAATATCCCTAAAACAAAAGGTGATGACATATCCAAAACTTCAGAATCCTTTCACCCCAGGTTTCGGTAAATTTCAGCCATGGCAGCCTTCCCGCGTTAATCAGAAATAAATGAAAAATCTTGGTCGTTTGGTAGGTATCTGTGACAACGAATAGGAAAAAGGTATTAACCCCTTTTAAAAATTTTGAGAATGTTCGCTATACAGAGGAGGAAGTAAACCACTGCTTTACTTTTCTTCTACCTAGAACAAATTTCACTTACTAAAGACAGCTTATCCGTTAACTCTGTGAGATGCTGTTTAAAAAAGGTAGCAGCATTGGCATAACCTCGTTGGGACCCTTCTTTCCCTCATTTTCCAAATATACATTTTGACCTTTCGTATTCTCAAATCGTGCATCCAGAGACATGATGACACAACTTAGGCTTTTAGTACACAATGCGCTTCAGAATTGTCTGATAAGAGCTGATGCATGGAGCTTTCTGTCATTTAATGTACACGAGAATGGCGGTAGCATCAAAGGGAGGCAAACTAGAGAAACGAGAACTGAGAAGCAGACAGAGGTGTTTTCCCGGTGAAGATTTGGGCGCACAAAGAGGAGTAGAAGATATTGAAGAATTTTAATGGCTGATAGTGCTGGTGCAATATGTTCGACATTCTGAGAAAAATAGGAGTAAGCTATAGGGAATGACGGGTAATATAAAATTTGAACAACAGCGAAGAGGAAATAATAAGAGCAGAAGACCAAGAACGAAGCGCTCTGAATAAAA
The DNA here is from genome assembly GCF_023898315.1 of Schistocerca nitens. Taxonomy (NCBI): domain Eukaryota; kingdom Metazoa; phylum Arthropoda; class Insecta; order Orthoptera; family Acrididae; genus Schistocerca; species Schistocerca nitens. Next base: position 831,024,284 of record NC_064615.1, read on the forward strand.
GGAGTGTAGTCTTTCGTCCCCTACTGTTCAGGCTACACATCGAAGAAGCAATGATGAAAATAAAAGAAAGATTCATGAGAGAAATTAAATTTCAAGGTGAAAGGATGTCAATGATAACATTTGTTGATGACATTGCTATCGTCAATGAAAGTGAAGAAGAATTACAAGACCTGCTGAATTGAATGAACAGTCTAATGAATACCGAATAAGGACAAAGAGTAAATCAGAAAAAAGACGAACGAGTTGTGAAGGAGCAGAAATGCTAACTTCGAGAAACTCATCAGAACTGGTGGTCACGAAGTAGATGAAGTTAAGGAATTCCGCTACCTAGGAATCAAAACAACCCATCACGGACGGAGCAAGGAGGACATCAGAGCAGACTAGCACTGCCAAAGAAGGTGTACCTGGCCAAGGGAAATCCAATAGAACATAGGCATTAATTTGAGGAAGAAATTTCTGAAACACCGCATTGTACGGTAGTGAAACAAGGACTGTAGGGAAGCCGAAACAGAAGAGAACAGAAGCGTTTGAGATGTGGTGCTACAGACGAATGTTGAGAATTAGGTACACTGATAAGGTAAGGAATGAGGAGGTTCAGCGCAGAATCGGAGAGGAAAGGAATGTATGGATAACAATGAGAAGAAGAAGGAACAGGATTATAGGACACCGTTAAGAAAGTAGAGAGTAACTTTCATGGTACTAGAGGGAGCTGTAGAGGGTAAAAATGTGTAGAGGAAGCCAGATGTTGGAATACATCCGGCAAACAATTGAGGACATATGTTGCAAATGCTACTCTGATATGAAGAGGTTGGCACAGGAGAAGAATTCGTAGCGGGCCGCTTAAAATCAGTCAGAAGACTGATCACTCAAAAAAAAAAGCATTTCGTGGAATGCGAGAAGCCTGACAGCTGATGGGTGTTGTAGCTTGTAGCAAGCCGTACGAGTGGGGGAAGTGTGAAGAAATTGTTAGCATCAAACATCAGTAATAGTGTGAGGAAAAGAACATAGTGTGTAATGAGAAGCGTAGTCAAAAGCACAAAACATTACGTGCACGTAAGTGTTTTAAGACATAAGTAAAGGTGTTATCTGTAAGGACATAGCAAGAACGTTCAGTGTGAATTTATCAATAAAATCGTAAGATTTTGCACCGGGCTGAGAAGGTAGAGCAGAAGGGAAAGAAAAGTTGAAAACAGCGGCATTACTGGGTCGACACGACAGACACATACTCTAGCAATCAGAGTTTTGGCATAGCAGAGGAACTGATGAAAGATGCTTTCATGATTCTCTGTAAAAGAAAGAGAGATTCGAGTTTAGTGTTCCTTCGCTACACAAGAACTTGGGCTTTATATGACGTCTGATTATCCCCGCAAATCAAATATCAACAATATCATGGATATTACGCATGCGAACTCCAAACTCAGTGACTGTATGCAAAGTGGAAGGTCTATAACGAACTTAAAAACAGTGTCCATATTTGAAATGCTTCGGAATACGAGCGAGAGAAAGTTACTTAGACGCTAGCGTCTCTGCGTGGAACAATCCTCCCACGTACAACATACGCAAATAGGATTAGTGGACAGAAATTTAGTTCAAACAGGACGTTAATAACAACGAAATCATTAGTTCAGATTGGAATATTTATTGTAAGAACAGGTTAGTCGCCAATGGGGGCGACCTGTTTATTGCAGCAAAAATTCGATAAAATCTAGCGAGGCTATCACGGATTCCGATTGTGAATTAATCTGAGTGAAATTAAGTATCAAAGAACGGTCAGAAACGGTAATCGGATGCTTTTAGAGACCGCCTGGGTCAGGAGCTCTAGTAGTAGAGCGCTTCAGACGGAACTTGCAGAATATCGTTAATAATTTTCCTGATCATGCCGTTGTAGTACGGGGTGAGTCCAACTTCCCGGGTACAGATTGCGAGTGCCATGCTATCAAAACTGGTACCATAGACAGGGATTTGTATGACATTGATCTGGACGTCTTGTGCGAAAATAACTGTGAGCACATAGAGAACCAACTCGTGAGAGTAACGTCTTAGACCCCCTGGCAACAAACAGATGTGAACTTATCGAATGAGTTAACGTGGAGGAAGGTATCAGTGATCATGTGATAGCGTCTATGATTACTGGTCTTACAAAGAATGTTAAGAAAGAGAGGAAGATATTTTTGCTCAGCAAGAGTGACGGGATACAAATTTTATAGTGTCTCAGCAGTCAGCATCAAATATTCGATTATGAAGACGAAGACATGGAGGACAAATGGAAAAAATTCAGTAATCGTGCAACATATGTTCCGAGTAAGGCCTTGATGGGAAAGATCCACCATGGCTCAATAGCCGTGTTAGAAAACTGCTACGTACATAAAGAGAACTACGTCTCAGATTCAAGAGAAGTAAAAACCTAGCTGACAAACAAAAGCGAAAATGAGCGTAAGGAGAGCAATGAGAGAAGAAGTGAAACTTTGTCAACCGAACTGAGTAAAAACCCCAAGAGGTTTCGGTGGAATGGAAACTCAGTAAGTGGGTCAAAATCATCTATTGATTCACTCAGAGACCACACTGCCACCGAAACGGAAGGTAACAGACAGAAGGCAGAAATATGAATTCGGTCTTCCGAAATTGTTGCACAACGGAAAATCGTAACAGTGTCCCTCTTTTCAATCGTTGTACGAACGTCGCAATGGCAGATATTGAGATAATCGATCGCTGAATAAAAAAAAATAGCTACAATCTCTTAATAGTGGGAAGGCGTAAGGACCTGATGAGTTATGTATAACATTGTATAAAGGTTATGCGAAAGAACTTACTCCCTTTGCAACAGTAATTTATTGCAGAAACCTTGAGCAACGAAGTGTACCTAGCGACTGGAAGAAGGCGCAGGACATTTGCGAACCCGTCAACGAAATCAAAACGTTATAGAGCAACGGTACAACCCTCCCTGCTCTATGGCTCGACGTCTTGGGGAACAACATGTGACTCTAATATACGCAGTTTGCAACCACCACAAAACAGGTATTTGAAATGGAGCCTAAGCGCACAAAGGTGAGCCAGGACGAGAGAAATATACGAGCTGACTGGAGAAAAATACGCCACTGAGAAGATAAAAGACCAGGCAAAACATGCAACTCGTCTTTTTCACAAATTAGACTAGTATCGGGGAAATGTCCGCCAACTTGTGAATGTAGACCAGGCCCTACCACGACAATGGCACAAATACAAGGTGCCTCGAGCCATTATTGTACCTAAAAAAAAAATGGTTCAAATGGCTCTCTATGGGACTTAACATCTATAGTCATCAGTCCCCTAGAACTTAGAACTACTTAAACCTAACTAACCTAAGGACATCACACAACACCCAGTCATCACGAGGCAGAGAAAATTCCTGACCCCGCCGGGAATCGAACCCGGGAACGCGGGTGCGGGAAGCGAGAACGCTACCACACGACCACGAGCTGCGGACTATTGTACTTCCACAGGCCCATCAAGGACGACGTAGTCTTCAGTTATTCGATATTTTAGATGTGAATAGTTACTGTCACTCACTCGTACAACTACCCAACCAACACGTTCAAAGGACTCAAGGACCCACAGAGAGCCCAAGTCCCTTTGCAAGCGAATACACAATAATGTGAAACTATTTCTCACACCTTGCCACTCCAGAAGAAAAAATCGCCGAAGGCGGTCACTCTTTGGACGCAACATGCCAAAAAAAAATCTCAATCGAGTTTTGAAGAAGGGCTGTAGGGCAGATGCACACAATTATAGACTTATATCGTTGACGTCAATCTGTTGTAGAATTTTTAAAAAAAGTTTTATGTTCAAGTATTATGACTTTTTGCAGAATGAAAATCTGCTCTATGAAAATCAACATGGATTCCGCAAACAGAGATCCTGTGAAACTCAGCTCGCTCTGTTCCTCCATGAGATCCACAGCGCCGTAGACGACGGCCTGGTGCTCAGGTTGACTCCCTGTTTCATGACTTCAGGAAGACATTTGACACCGTCCCACATTGCCGTTTAGGGAACATAATACGAGCTTATCGAGTGTCGGAGCGGATTTGCGATTGTATTCAAGACTTCCTTGCAGACAGAACCCAATAAGTCGCACCTAACGGAACAAAATCAACAGATGTAAAGGTTGTTTCCGGAGTACCCCAACGAAGTGTGATAGGACCATTATTTAAAATACACATAAATGATCTAGTAGATAGCGTTACATACTCTTTAAGGCTATTTGAAGATTATGCGGTTGTCTATAACACAGTAGCAACGCCAGAAGGTAGTGGTAACTTACAGACTTACCTCCTGAGATCTGATGATTAGTGCAGGCTCTGGCAGATGACCCTGAACATAAATAAACATTGCGCATATATAGGAAAAAAATCTACATCTGTACAGCTTTACTATAGGTGAGAAACGGATGGAAACAGTATCTGCCGTAAAATAATCTAGGAGCAACTATCCAGAGCGACCTTAAGTGAAAGGACCACATAAAGCAAATAGTGGAGAAGCAGATGCCAGACTCAGATTCATAGGAAGAATCTTAAGGAAATGCAACTCGTCCGCAAAAGGAAGTGGCTAATAAGATGCTTGAGAATTGTTTATCTATCTGGGATCCCTACCTGGTAGGACTGATGGAAGAGATAGAGAAGACCCAACAAAGAGCGGCGCGTTTCGTCACAAGATCGTTTAGCCGGCTCGAGAGTGTTACGGAGATGCTCAAAAAACTCCACTGGCAGACATTATAAGAGGCGTCATGCATCATGGAGAAATTTATTCCTGAAATTTGGAGAGAGTACTTTCCGGAAAGAGTCGGACAACATATTACTTCCCCCCACATACGTCTCGCGTAATGACCGCCATGAGAAAATTCGAGAAATTAGATCCAGTACAGAGGCTTACCGACAATCACTCATCCCACGCGCTATTAGTTAATGGAACGGGGTCGGAGGGCTTCGTTAGTGGTACAAAAGTACGCTCCAAGATACGCCATTAGGTGGCTTGCGGAGTATGATGTAGATATAGATGTAGATTGTTATATGTGGTACCTTAACATGTACACACATCAGCGTGTTGGTGGTTTTTTCTCTACGTCGAACAGTCTTCCAACATACACGTCACTAACTTTACGACCTCACGTTTTCTGCACGGTCGTAACTATACCACTAAGTGGGCTACGCCTGTCACTGTAGACTAACCGTTTTACGTCCAAGTGTACACATTTCAGCTCCTGATTGATACCCAATGGGAAACAAGCATTCATGTCTTACTCTCGCCACATATACTTGGAGACACTTTTTTTGTGTCATCAGTCTTCTGACTGGTTCGATGGGGCTCGCCACGAGTTTCTCTCCTGTGCCAACCTTCTTTCATCACAGACTGGCAACTGCAGCCTACGTTCTCAATTATTTGCTGGATGTATTCCAATCTTCCTCTACAGGTTTTACCCTCTACAGCCACCCTCTTGTACCATGGAAGTTACTCCCTGATGTCCTCTCACCCTGTCCCTTCTTCTTGTCAGTTCTTTCTATATATAACTTCCTCCGCCGATTCTCTGTAGAAACTCTTCATTCCATACCTTACTGGTCCACCTAATTTTCAACATTCTTTTACAGCACCACAGCTCAAACGCTTCAATTCTCTTCTGTTACGGTTTTCCCACACTTCATATTTCTCTACAATACAATGCTGTGCTCCAATCGTACAGTATCAGAAATTTCTTCCTCAAATTAAGACCTCTGTTTCATAGTACTTGACTTCTCTTGGTCAGGAATGCCCTTCTTGCCAGTGCTAGTCTGCTTTTTACGTCTTCCTTGCTCTGTCCATCATGAGTTATTTCGCTGCCCAGGTAGAAGAATACCTTAACTTCGTCTACTTCATGATCCCCAATTCTGATGCTAAGTTCCTCTCTGTTATCATTTCTGCTAACCCTCATTACTTTCGTCTTTCTTCGATCTACTCTCAGCCTATATTCGGTACTCACTAGACTGTTCATTCCATTCACCACATCCTGTAATTTTTCTTCACTTGCACTGAGGAATCTTCTCACTGATATCCTTTCACCTTGTGTTTTGATCCCATTCTTAAAAGTCTTTTATTGCTGTCACGACTTATTCGATGTATAGATTGCGCAGTAGTAGCGAAAGACTACATCCCTTTTTACAACCTTTTTAATTCGAGCATTTAGTTCTTACAGTGTCTTAGTTCTTTTACACATTGTAAGTTATCTGCCTTTCCTTATAGCTTACTCCCATTTTTCTCAATCTGCCACCATTTTACACTGTCGAACTCTTTTTACAGGTTGACAAACCTCACGAACGTGCCGTGATTTCTCTTCAGTATTGCTTCCATTACCAACCGCAACGTCAGAACTGTCTCTCTGGTGCCTTTACCTTTACAAAAGCCGAATCGATCGTCATCTAATAGAACATCAATTTTCTTTTCGATGCTTTTGTATAATGTTCTTGTCAGAATGTTGGCTACATCAGCTGTTAAGCTAATTGTGTGATAATTCTCGCACTTTTCGGATCTTGTTACCTTCGGAATTGTGTGGATGATGTTTTCCCGATAGTCGGACATTATATCGCCAGTCTCATACGTTCTACACACAAACGTGAATAGACGTTTTGTTGCCATTTCGACCAATGATTTTAGAAGTTCAGATGGAATGTTATCTATCCTTTTGCCATATTTGATCTTAAATCATCCAAACCTCTAATACTGGATACCTTATCTCCTGTTTCTCGAGGTACTAACCTATATAAAGACATACCACTCCGATCAGCAAATGACGTAAATACCAATACGATGTCATTCAGTTCCTCACCCTCAGTCACCAGTAGAAATATCATCTCTTATACCCTTTTCTCCCTTTATAAATGTTATACGTCATAAATAAAATGGAGTATGTATAGTATATGTATTAATATACGATGTGGCACGTATGCGAATGCAACTTTGTATCAAAATTTCAAAGGAACTAGTGAAGAACTTTCGGAGATTTAAGATTGTGAATAAAGTAACATTTACATCTATATTATTAAAAACAAAACAAAAAATATATTCGTTTGTTCAAAATCTTAAAACTCCTAAAGTTCTTCGCCGATTGGTCCGAAATTTTGACTCAATGTTACATGCGAGTATGTGCGCTTTTTCTAATATACATAAATATGTAATACATAAAGGTAAAAGTTTTTGCCAAAGATCTCAAAAAGCTCTTCACCGATTTACTTCAAATTTTCACAGAGTATCCTGATGCACATTCGGATGGACATATTCTATATTTTTACATATCTGGTAAATAAACCTATGTGTAATATGTAAAGCGGATACACAGTAACAAACAGTTTCAAAAAGAACTCGTCGATTTTCTTCAAATTTTTGCTTGTTACTACAATAAAGGTGTGGACAAATACACGTTTTATATATTTAAAGTATTTCATTTGAAAAAAGACATTTAAAACGTATAATAGTGAAACATTGTTAGCAAGCATGAAAGTTTCATTTATGACTTATTGGCTTATGATTAGCATACAACTGAGCTGTAGTCGATTTACTTTAAGGCTTAGAATCACTTTATGTTGTGCTTCAACTACATTACTCTACTCAAATTATTTACTTCACTTAATCCCGAGCACAACGAAAATGCTAAATATGAAGAGAAAATACATAAATAGAAACACAGAATTGATCAGAAAAGGACCACAGAAATAAACGCTGTCTCGGTGGTGTGAGGTGCTTAAACAGACCACACAGAGAAAACGAACTTTGAATTCAAAAACTTATTACATAAACCATTTAAAAAGTTAATTAAATATGGAAACTCATAAATTAAATCATTACCACGCTGCATTCAACGGTATGGAAGCAACCAGCTATAGGCCCTTAATGAACGTCAGCACTGACCGCTTCAGATCAGCTTCATACAACATGAAATTCTCAGACACACATAAAGTAAAACAATTACCACTCACGAAATATTTCAATAAACTGCTGAGTTCATATAAAAAACCCTTTAAAGGAAGTAATATAAAACACTTACATGTGATAAAACTCATAGACTACCCAGACATATAGAGCGAAAATTTTAAATAGCTGAAATAACTGTTAGCCGCTTTGTTCTCAAAAAATGTACGAATAGGTACACTTGTGAATTAAATGAGCCAGAATACGCTTTAAATGAATAACAGACAAACAAAGCTGCTCGCAGATTTTCGTTGTTACTTTGCGATTTCAAGAGAAACAATAGAATTTTTGAAAACCTACAAAACACAGCGGAATAACGGTACACGCAAGCCGATTCCTAACAGCTCAGTACAGTTAAAGCGCAATACTGAAGGCCTAACGGGAAAGCACCACTTTCTACCGGTTATCTCACAGCGACGGCTCGTCGAAGCTCGCCGTTTTCAAAACGCAACGCTGTACCCTCCACAAATAAATTCCATGGGCTAGTTATCCGTCCATTGTGAGTGCTCGATAGCAGTGCAGACGGGATTTAGCAGACGCTCCATTTATTCAAATTCAATCCATCAAAGACCTTTTACTTTGGACAGTGAACCCCACCACACAGTTGACTATATCGGCCGGCCAACCTGAAGTTCAACGTGGCAAAAGGATACACAGCACAATGCCCCACAGAACAGGCCACACACCACAACGGGCTTGGTATGACATTATCAACTCATAACAAAATCATTCAAAACTGTCTAACATTTCAGCTAAGGTACTAGGCAGAGTACGTTGGCAGACTGTGTATGAGCCAGTCTGCGTACCATTTTTAACCGTCAATGGCACAGCTTGGACGCCTCTTAGGGGCATCGATACCATCCATACATGAGGTGGAAGCAAATTTGTGGCATCGACTGCGGACCAGCTCAACGACTAGGAAATCTGAATTTGCAGTAACAGTAAAAAAGGCTCTAGGTCATAGAGAAAGGTGAATAGGTGATACACAGAGGGATGGGAGGAAATTGACATAGTGCAACGGGACATCCTCTTCTAGCATTACTTTTCCTCAACAGTAGTTGTCGGTACTAGTATCATTTTTAGAATTTTGTACAGGTCAGTATTATCTCTGTTGCTCTTCTGAAAACTTTCATATAATTTTATACACGGTACGTCATATTTCAAGCCAAAATTTACGAAAATGAATTACTTTATGAAACGTTTTAGACTCGATGCTATAATCGATAGGTATTATTTCTGAATGTACAGCTGAAATTATTTTTTTAGAAACATTTGAAATTACGAAACACGGGCACACTTAAAATGTCTATAATTAATTACTCAATACTGTGCTGGTTACTATGTTTATTTCTGGATTCATCTATGGAATAGTAATCGAAAGTAATAATGTATCAGAAATTAGTACAAATTCATTTGTTAAGAAAAATTTTATATCCTTTGGAATATGGTTATTCCCTCGGAGTGTGAGACTCTTAACCAAGCCACTGATGTGATCGGAAATATTATTGTATTTTGTGCGAACAGTGTAACTTCGGCTTTGTTAAAGTGAAAAATCAAAAGACTGTATGATATACTAGAATGTGAGAAAATATAGTAACTTAAAAACAAAAATTCTGCAACAAGTCTTCAAATTTATTTAGATCAATCCAACCGTGAGGACCTAAAATGTGACATTTTCAGCTTCAAGAATCAGACCCCTAGACAAGAAGAACTGGAACCAACTGTACATGAAAAGCTAAGTAAACTAGAAAGTTTACTGTAATCTTCGCTCCTCTCAAATCTTCATAAAAGACTAATGTGGACAATAGACGGAATTAGGAAGGAGGGGGGGGGGGAGATTATAATCGTAAGTGGAAAGCACAAGATAAAAAGACAGAGAGGTCAGGAAAAGAGATGCTGGCAGAGAAGATGACAGAGAAATGGAGGAGAAGATGATGGACAGAGACAAGGAGTGAGAGTAGTGGCAGTATGAGATGGAGAGAGAGGGGGAGGTGGAGATGGATAAAGAGAGGGGGAGGATAGATAGAGGGGGAGACAGGGGAGCAGGAGGAGATGAAGAGAGAGGGGAAGCAATAGATGGACAGAGAGAATGGGTGCAGGTGATGGACAGAAAAAGAAAGAAGAACGAGGAGATGGACAAAGAGGGGGGAGATGAGCATAGATAAGGAGGAGGAGGAGATTATGATGTAAATCCAGTTCCCATACGTATTAGAGATACGCGCTTTTGGAGATGTAGTCCACTATTAGCTACACAAACCCCTGCTGGGAAGAGAAAATGTAAATGGACTAGCCGAGTCAAGCAGGGCGTGATTTTTTCCTCCGTGTACAAACTCATGGGACTGATCAGTGAGAGGATACGGAACACAAAAGGTCTAATGGTTCCCATGCTAGAGACCATTTATTCAATCATACATTGTTACAGAGACTACGGTCTAATATGCGCTGTACCATGCAGCAACAGTTACAGTATGTGATGAAAATGGTTTCCAAGTGCCGCAACGCATGCGTGTACGCGCCGTAGCATGTTCTGTCTCATACATCCACAGTGACCAGGCTGCATCCGAACAGTGTCAAAGGCGGCATGAATACGCTACTCCATTGTCTCCACATCTTGAATGGTCTCTGCATAAACGATACTTTTGAGATGGGCCCATAACCAGAAATCGCACGTGTTGAGATTCGGTGAGGGAGCAGGGCATGCAACTGGAGCCCCTGGTCCGATCCATCGACCAGGAACGACACGATTGAGATGCGTCCAGACGTTAATAGCTAAGTGGGCTGGAGCACCATCATGTAGAAAAATGGCTCTGAGCACTATGGGACTCAACTGCTGAGGTCATAAGTCCCCTAGAACTTAGAACTACTTAAACCAAACTAACCTAAGGACAACACACACATCCATGCCCGAGGCAGGATTCGAACCTGCGACCGTAGCGGTCGCGCGGTTCCAGACTGTAGCGCCAGAACCGCTCGGCCACCAGCGGCCGGCCATCATGTAGAAGCCACGTAACCTTTCGATTCATCAATGGCACTACTTCTAACAGGAGAAGCAAAGTTACCAGCAAGAAAAGCTAACAGTTCCGGCCTGTTAGGCGATGCGAAAGGAAGACTGGTCGCCGGCCAGTGTGGCCGTGCGGTTCTAGGCGCTTCAGTCTGGAACCGCGTGACCGCTACGGTCGCAGGTTCGAATCCTGCCTCGGGCATGGGTGTGTGTGATGTCCTTAGGTTAGTTAGGTTTAAGTAGTTCTAAGTTCTAGGGGACTGATGACCACAGATGTTAGGTCCCATAGTGCTCAGAGCCATTAGAACCATTGTGAAGACTGGTTCCAAAATACGGTCGCCAACTACACCGGTCCAGACATTTCGGCTGCACCGCTGCTGAAGATTCGCTGCCACCATACAGTGGGTTTCTGCATACTATCCCACAGATGATTTTTATGAAAGTTGGAGATCCACGTAAAGGTGGAAACCATGCATTTCCGGACATAGGTTCATTAGACTTTCTTTTTTTTCCGTGTCCTCTCGTCGATCAATCCCTCGGGGTCGTACACGGTAGAAAAAATCGTCCTGTATACACAGCAAGGCAAAGACTTGCCAACAGCTTCTCGTTGTGCAGAGCGCGTTGTTGTAAATGGTATCCTGTGCATTCCTATTATGATTTCCTGTCCCAGATCGTACCTTTGCCACAGAAAAACACCCCTCAGAAACTTACTGAGATTACACGCAAAGATAACGCTAACTGGGGATGACAACTCCCAGTAAGTAACTGTGCATTCAGGCACCAATGAAAAAAATAATGAATCAAAGGTTTCAGACTAGCTGACATAAAACTAATGTCTTCATTACCGCAAAGATAAGAATCCACAACACAAAAAAGTAATCAAAACACAATGGGTGAGAATAAACTTTGCACGTAAGAAACATTCGCTGGCAAAAGGTATGATAGAAATGGAAACGAAGTCTAGTAATAACTGTCTTTTCAACTCAAAACTGGTGGGAATAACTTCTCCACTGGTAATGAACTAACACTCGACTTTCTGTAACTGCAAAGCTGCGAATATTCTTAACGAAAGACACAGCGGTCTGCCAGAAATGGTGCTGCGGCAAATACCTGCTATTTATCTGTCTCCACAGTGCCGGCGGCTGCTCTTACTCGCCATTTCCGTGTCTCTGTCTGAAGGGCTTATTTCAATAGTGGTACAGAGTCCTAAAGATAAACGAGCACTGAAAAATCTGCAGTTGAGATATCAGAAATATTCAAGCGTATGGCTTCTTGCTAGAGATGAACCTTTCTTTCTGTTTGTTTCGACCATTAATTTCAGCAGTATTATAGACAGAAAAGTGGAGGTAATGGACTTGCACCACTATTGAAAAAGCCCTTCATCTGTCTGTCCTGCTTAGCGTGCTGCCCCCGTGTCTCCATCTGCAGTCCTCGGAGCTCTGCACCCATCCTCCATCTGCCTCCGCAGAAAGCTCCTCTACCGCGCGTCTCCATCAGGAACACTGCAAATAGACCTTCAGCAAATCATACTCCGTGCTTTTTCAGAGCCAATTGAATCATCTTATAACAACTCGTCTGTGCAACGGTCAGCCAATCAGACGGTCAACCCAAAACAAGGACCTCTATGATTACTTCTGATGTCATCAACCATACAGCCAGTCAAACTGAGATTCACTGTTTCCAGTGGGAAATGCGTCTTGCTGGCGTGTGTGATGCACAGAAAATCTGGCGCCGCTCTGTCGTAGGAGACAGTGCTGCTCCCACAACGCTGTGGCGGCCGATGGCGTCATTGCATCATTTTTCTCCCTGGTCAACGCAATGCACTGCCTCGCAGGAAAGTAAGCCCTAGCACCTCAAAACTGACGAATGCACACTTCCACAGATTCGCCGCCCCTGAAAAGTGCGGCACCAGTCTTACCTGTTATGCGAGGGGCGAGCCTGTTGTGCAGCATTCCCCCCCACCCCTCCCCCTCCGGAAAAGAAAATTCTCCGAAAAGCCTCCTGTCCCCGTGCCTTTTTTGACGAGCCACTGACCATTAGTGAACTTAAAACCAGCCTCGACTCAGAGCTGGCAGAAGTAATACCTGGCCAGAAATTTAACTCTGCCGATCTACAGCTTAATGTACACTAAACACAGTCATTGAAGCTGTTGGAAAGAACAGGTACCTTTCACTTTCTCTTTTCTTCCTTTTCCATTTAACCAGGATGCCCGACAGGAAATTGCGACCGGGAACAACTAGTATGTTGATTCATTATGTGTTACTCATATATAAAACGTTATGTGCAACATTTGGCTTTAGAATCTGCAGTGTTGGCTATTGAAATTGCATCTCCCAGGTGTATAACAAATAACGTGCACTTCTGCAATACAGCAAGAAGAACACATCATTAAATTTGTACTACCTCAGGCAGAAACGGTGGCTCTACTCCCTTTGGCATTGAGACGAAATAAACTTGAATAAGAGATACAGGTATGTTATTCACGCTGCTTCGACAATATGCAATTTTCATAAAATGTAGTTTGTATCGAGGTAGTTCAGGAGAAACTGACAACATGCGGGTTTGATTTACTTTCTCGAAAGGTAATATCATTCAGAATTCGCTGATAAGACACTGCCATCATTCTTAACCGATCAGAAATATAATGGTTGCTATTCAAATTACCAGTCATGAGGACGAAAGGTGATAGCGTTGTACACTGAAGCGCCAAAGAAATTGATATGGGCATGCATATTCAAATACTGTGACATGTGAACAGACAGACTGCGGCGCTGCGGTTGGCAACGCCTAAATAAGACAACAAGAGTCTGGCGCAGTTGTCAGATGGTTTGCTGCTGCTAAAATGACAGATTACCAAGATTTAAGCAAGTTTGAAGGCGGTGTTATAGTCGGCGAACGAGCTGTGGAACAGATCGTCTACGAGGTCGTGATGAAGTGGGGTTTTGCCGTACGACCATTTCACGAGTGAACTGTGAATATCAGGAATCCGGTAAAACATCAAATCTCCGACATTGCTGCAGCCGGAAAAAGATCCTGCAAGAACGGGACCAACGGCGACTGAAGAGAATCGTGCAACTTGACATAAGTGCAACCCTTCCCCAAACTGCTGCAGATTTCAATTCAGGGCCATCAAAAAGTGTCAGCGTGCGAACTATTCAACGAAACATCATGGACATGGGCTTTCGGAGCCGAAGGCCCACTCGTGTTGCCTTGATGACTGTATGACAGAAAGTTTTAAGCCTCGCCAGGCCCGTCAAAGCCGAAATTAGACTGGTGATGACTGGAAACATGTTTCTTGATCGAACGAGTCTTGTTTCAAATAGTATCGATCGGCTCGACGTGTGTGGTTAGTTTCTAATGCCTGCTGTTGATCTCTACATTTTAGCAAAAAAAAAATGGTTCAAATGGCTCTGAGCACTATGGGACTTAACATCTATGGTCATCAGTCCCCTAGAACTTAGAACTACTTAAACCTAACTAACCTAAGGACAGCACACAACACCCAGCCATCACGAGGCAGAGAAAATCCCTGACCCCGCCGGGAATCGAACCCGGGAACCCGGGCGTGGGAAGCGAGAACGCTACCGCACGACCACGAGATGCGGGCACATTTTAGCATCAATAGATGCTTTCTGCTCCGTTAACCTAGCATCGATGTCAGATTACTTATTCTCTAACATCACTCGCTGTTCCACGGACTTAACATTTAAAGTCTATTGCTGTTCAGCAAACTTAGTATTTAAAGTCGCTTACTGTTCAGCGAACTTAGCATTTAAATCATCCAACATAGTTGATCTTGTCAATATTGCACAAAGGACATCTATATTTCCTGGCCCCGTTGGTGTAACGTTCGTCATGTATTCATTGACTGCTTGGTGCTTAGGATCGGAATTATTACCATCAGATTCCATTTCCTTACTTTCTAACCCAGAACCAGATACACTAGGGATGTTAATTTTTCTGACTCGGCAAAAGATACTGTTCCCACCATGACAATGGTTCTATTGATCTCCTCATGGTCTGATACTTCACTCAATTCATCACAGGATTCCGGAGCAGTTTTTTCGAAATCGCTACGCAACTTTCTACCTCTTCCTGACATGATGTAATTTTTTTAAACTTCTTTTTACTAGTACCCACGCTAACTATAACCACAATTGTCGCACAATACCACACTTACTATCTGCTTGACACCAGCACAATGAAATTCTCACAATTACCAATTTGGTAAAGTAACGAAATATACCGTACCTGAGGAATCACTTATTTTGAGTAGTGATTACTGTTTGTAGTCTGCTTGCGTGTTGTTGCAGTCTCGCTCACGTCACTGCCAGCAGCCGAGGTCGCTATCTCTTGACATGAAATGATGACCACCAGTTTTCTTTTGTTGTGAGTCCGCGACAGACTTATCAGCTTGCGCGAACTGGCTAACTGAAGTTCTTCTTTTTATTATGTCCGGTTACATAATGGATGTTGAATATTAATAATATAAAGTCTTGAATCTTCAATCCATCACCCAAGTCGTGGCCACAGTATGGAATTGCGAGGATGTTAAGTTGATAAATTGTTATTCCGTCGTCAAGACGTCGCTATGTCGCGTGTTCAATAACTACACGACGTAATTTCAGAGATAACATATACTTAAGAAATGCTCAGAATGCGCCGTAATCTTGGGACAAATCGATGACTGTTCACTGTTAAATAATCATGAATTCACTTTTCACTTCATCATATTCTAATAGTTAATTAATTTTCACCAATACACATGATAATGTCTATTCAATTATGTAGGCGACACGAAGAATTATAGTTCGAATCCACTTTTATTGTTCCTCATAATTAATTGTCCCTACGCTGAGCACGCACACCGATTTCTCACTCAGTGCATTGCTTCCGTATACATCAGTAATCCTGTCGCTGACGACAACTTCTGACAACTCGGCGCAATTGTATGTTCTTCGTGTTTCGGTTTGTCTGTTACCTACTCGAGACTAATAATTGTTTTTCCGTCAGCGATCTTTCATTTTCTCTGTCCTTGAATGTCCGTGCTTATTCGGTATCACGAAGGCTAAGTACCATCACAAATCCACACGATTTAATTTCGTCGCGAAGCTCCGCTTCCCGTTCTCTTGCTAACGGTAAAGAAGACTTTACTTTAGTATGACTTCTGAGTAATACTTCAGTCTATATCGCAAAACTTTCAAACTTTCGATTAGCAGAAAACAATCTAGTAGCGCTTACATGCATTCTACTATCCCAATAGTACTAGAGAGCGACTGGACAGCAACTGAAGCTAACGTTTCCATTTCCGAGTTACATTGTAGTCACATCGAACTTCCCTTTCGATGTGGCTACAACTCTCTTCTATGGTAAATCTTACCTTTGGCCAATTTACCATCTGGGGTTTAACCTTCATTATTAATTATTTTGCAATTCTTTCTTTGATGTGTTTGTTGCGTATCGTATCATATTCTCTCAATCAGTTTCTATTTCATGATAAGTGTTATTGTTCGCATGACATTCCAAATGGTTCAAATGGCTCTGAGCACTATGGGACTCAACTGCTGAGGTCATAAGTCCCCTAGAACTTAGAACTACTTAAACCTAACTAACCTAAGGACAACACACACATCCATGCCCGAGACAGGATTCGAACCTGCGACCGTAGCGGTCGCGCGGTTCCAGACTGTAGCGCCAGAACCGCTCGGCCACCAGCGGCCGGCCATGACATTCCTGTTGATCAAATTATTATAAGTGTATATTTTGTCGACATTATCGGCCGTCACAGTCAGGATGACTAATTTTCCTACTTCTTTTACAACAAAGGGTTGATTATTAGGGTTTCTGTAGTTGGCGTTTTATAGTCGGTATGGAGACGACCTCATGAATCCATGGACCCTGCATGTCAGCAGGGTACAGTTCAAATTGGTCGAGGCTCAGTAATGGTGTAGGACGTGAGTAATTGGAGTGATATGGGACTCCTGATAAGTTGAGATACGACTCTGACGGGTGACACGCACGTAAGCATCCTGTCTGATCACCTGCATCTATTCATGTCCATTGTGCATTCCGACTGACGCCCAGAATTGCGACTCAGTGGCTCCAGGAACACTCTTCTGAGTACAAACACCTCCGGTGGCCACCAAATTCCCCAGACGTGAACATTGAGCTTATTTGGGATGCAACGTGCTGTTCAGAAGAGATCTCCACCCCCTCGTATTCTTACGGCTTTATGGACAGCCATGGAGGATTCATGGCGTCAGTGCCTTCCAGCACTACATTAGATATTAATGTCCACGCCACGTCGTGTTGCAGCACTTCTGCGTGCTCGCTGGGGCCCTACAGGATATTAGGCAGGCGTACCAGTTTCTTCACTGTATATCCAATGGCACCCCATACCACCTTGCCAGGTGCTGTGCCCGTGTGACGATAATAACTGCGATCTGGCAACGTTCTATCCCTTGGAGCCTTTAAACGCGAGTACGTCCGTCGAGATTCTCTACGAAGATCCTGGATTCATCTGACAAGATGACGTGATGCCTCTCCTGTGACCAGTGTTAACACTGTCGGCACGCCGCTCTTTGCGTCCATGGTGGCCCAGATGTCATTACTCTGTACGAATGGATATTTGATTCGATGCGAACAAGTCCTTCCCCGACAGAAGGTACCTGACGTGGATGTACGATACATTTGCCCTCTCGAGAGCTAGTCGATCGGCACTACTCAGATCTTTTATGACGTTGAATGTGAATCTCCTAAACCCATCTATTCCACATTCGTGCCAGAGTTCACTCTTCCTTATACGAGGCATAACACGATTTTCTCATAATCAGAGATTACTTAGTGTTGATTATTTTCAGCACCACCGTAGACACTGACATTAATGATTAATGAAAAGCACCTCAGCTGTATTGTTGTACATTTATTGTCTTACGATCGGTTTCGTTGGTCGTCGTTCCTTAACACGACCAATATTCTTTCCTGTTTCGAGAACATACCTTCACCGATGAGTCAAGCAGTATATTGCTCCCTCCTACGTATATCTCGCGAAGAGACCATGAGGATAAAATCAGAGAGATTAGAGCCCACACAGAAGCATACCGACAATCCTTCTTTCCACGAACGATACGAGACTGGAATAGAAGGGAGAACCGATAGAGGTACTCAGGGTACCCTTCGCCACACACCGTCAGGTGGCTTGCGGAGTATGGATGTAGATGTAGATGTAGACCAGGCAAAACGAGGAGCCTTTGCAGATCAACGAACAACGCTAATACTGGCAACCTGAGGATGTTCAGCGTATGAAACCGGTAGTAACACAAACAATGCGTAATAATACAGCTGACGTGGTTTTCATTAATCATTAACACAGTCATTTCAATAGGTTACCTGAATGAGTATTAACATAATTTAGACACTATTTTGTGCAGTTGCACTGAAGTGCGCATTATTTGTACATTGAGACTTCAAGAGTATGCGATTCCAGTGTGGCATTTTTTGCATGCTATCATCATGACGTTGCAATTTTAATGGCCAGCAGTGTATGCTGGAGCTGCTGTTGGAACACCGATACAAAGAATCACAATACAAAGTAACTGATTTTTATCTCACGAGGAGAACACGGCAAGTGCCATAACCCCATTTCCCAGAAACTCTCTTCGATGGAAAACGGATCAAAATAAGCGAACACGTGTCTCTGCTTATCCGTAGATACAGCACCGTTTCTGAGAAAACGACGGTCAAAGTATGACGGTATGATTCTCACTCGGGAAGAAAACGCTGTTAATGCTGCTGAAGATTTCACACGTTAGAAATAATTTCGCAACAAACGACGCATAGCGGACCAATTTGCTGAAGACTGGCAGTTGTAATTGATCATGAATTAAGATACACTATGCATTTTAGCAAGCTGTGTTCTTAGCTGGAATAGTGGCGCAGTGGGTGTCGTCGCAACTTGTCAGTTTTGTGCCCCATGTTCGAAACTCGATTTGTGCTTTTATTTATTTTTTTTTTTTTTTCATTTATCTGCCCAGGCCAGTAGAAGGTTGTTACACGAATGTTTCTTATCAAGTTAGGGGATACAAGGGAGTTATATTAACTGTAAAATTAAACTACATTTCATAATACGTGCTATACATTTATTATATAATATACGTGAGTATGGTATTTTCGGGGATTACAATCTTTTTAAATCCTCGTATTCTTACATTTCATTCTTATATTAATCCTTACATTATTTATTGTACTTTATTCTTATGTTTACTCTTCACGAAAATTTGGTATATTCCATTGGGTGATACAGACAGTAGAAATATTCGAGGTATGAGAATTCCGAACATCACGAGTAGCCTGTGAAGGCAGGTTTGTCACAGTGACTTTTTTTCGTATGATTCTCACTCGGGAAGAAAACGCTGTTAATGCTGCTGAAGATTTCACACGTTAGAAATAATTTCGCAACAAACGACGCATAGCGGACCAATTTGCTGAAGACTGGCAGTTGTAATTGATCATGAATTAAGATACACTATAGGAATTTCATGGAAAACAATTTCAAATAATTTTCTCTTGAATTTATTATATCCTTTTTTCAATAGAATTAACAGGCGAATGAGGACAACGTTATTTCAATACATACAGGAAAATATTCGTGTAGTAATCTTCTGCGAATATGGGTACATAAATGAGAAACAAAAATAGAAACAATAGTCGGGTTTCAAACACGGTGCATAAAACTGAAACAGTGGGTCCAGTGAGTGGCGGTGCTAAATGCTAGATTTAACCAAGAAATAGGCTTGTCCCATTTTGCCTGAGCTCTAGAATGGAATATTGTTAGAGTAGACCTCAGATTACAATCCACCCTCTCTGCCGAAATAGGCTGACGGTAATACTGGATGGACGTCATACGAAATATATCATTCTGAAAGAAAAATCTTTTAAATTCTCTCGAAACAAAAGTAGATGCAGTGTTACTATAAACTTAGATGACCCAAATATAGAAAAGATTTTAGGAAGATACCTAATCGTTAGTGCAGCTGTTACCCCTTCACTAGGGGTCAAACATAAGAAAAGTGGAAAGTATTAATGACGACAAGTACATATTTTTAACACCCTTCTACATATGAGGCAGTGGACCTACATGACCAGTAAACAGTGTCCATTGGACTCTCAGCCTGTTGGAATGAAGAAAACAATTGCATGTATTGGAACTGGCATTGGCCTACTTACTAGCTGAACACAGATCCACCAATCTTCTCGTGTATCTGATTAGGGATGGCCAAGAAACATATTTCTTAATTTGCTGGATGGTCTTATATAATCTCAGGTGCCCTCCGTGCACGAACTCGTGAAAATATTTGAATATTGCTGACACTAACTTCCGTGGAAGACACATTTTCAACCTGTTATCCCCAAGAGTAAGATGCGTTAAGTGTGCACTTCCTCACATGCGTTAAGTCTCTGTGTTATCTCCTGATGTCTAGGATCTTGTATTTCTTTGAGTTATCCACATAAGAAGGTTGTCTCAGGTACGTGGGTTGGATAAAAAGTAGCGAAAACACTTTTGTTACTCATACAAGACTTTATTGACAGAGTTCGCTATATTATATGCACTGAATTCAATCACCCTGCATCTGGACCACCTTCTCCCACACAGATAATCGTAGAAGCTGTCATACACTGTTAGTTCATTAATGTAGTCGGTGACTCGCAAGGACCGTTCTGCAGCTCTAATAATGCCTTCTCTTGTGTTGTAGTTCTTTCCATGACCAGGTTCCTTCATTTGGGCAAACAGGTCATAATCGCACGGACTGATATTGGGTGAACAGGGTGTATGTTCCAGTATCGCCCAATTCCCAAGCTCGCAAAAGCTCCAGCATGGGATTCACTATGTAGTATTGTGCACTGTCAAGAGGGATAATGGAATACGACGCCAGAAAGTGCCGTCGCTTTATTCTCAGTGCGGGATGAAAGTGATTCCAGAAGAAATTGCAGTAGCATGCTCCACTCACTCTCTGTTTGGGCGATTAAGCTGAAACGTCCCCTTAGAAAAATTATACATAACTGTGCTTAAACTGTCACACACAGATATTTTTTTTAGCGCAACGCAATCTGACTTTCAATAATCCCTACAAAAGAATGGCCCTGACTAACATTAACCTATACCTTTCACAAATCACTTACCTCACAAAAATCTTCGTTACGCGAACTACTGCAATACAGCGAGCGCCACTACTGCCAGCTAAATAAAAGATTCAAACTACTGAAGGCACTAACTACTGATAGGCATAGTTAGCAAATGAAAGATTTTGATAGAGAACAGCCGGCCGAAGTGGCCGTGCGGTTAAAGGCGCTGCAGTCTGGAACCGCAAGACCGCTACGGTCGCAGGTTCGAATCCTGCCTCGGGCATGGATGTTTGTGATGTCCTTAGGTTAGTTAGGTTTAACTAGTTCTAAGTTCTAGGGGACTAATGACCTCAGCAGTTGAGTCCCATAGTGCTCAGAACCATTTTTTGATAGAGAACAAACAATGTATTTACCTTAATAGTGTTCAAAAGTCATAATATATATAGCAGTTCATGACATCCATTCTTACAAATGTACTGTTTCTGATGGACACACGTCCAGATCATCCGCTCTCAAAAATCCGCCATCTCACTTCCCCACACCCACCACTGCTGGCGGCTCACCTCCAACTGCGCAACGCTACGCGCTGTTAACAGCCAACTGCCCAACACTACAATAGCAAATTCCAACAATGCCACCCAGCCCCAGACTGCACACAGCACAGCCAGTGATTTTCATACAGAGCGCTACGTGGCGTTACCAACATAAAAACCTAAACAGCCTACTTACAAAGCTGTCCTCCCTCACTTTCAGATAGTACACACTGCAGCTGACTACAAATTAGCCGTCGCCACTCACTCCACTACTTGAACTGACATTCTGCTACGTCACCTGAATTAGAGGTATCTGGACTATAAATGGGCTATCGGAATCCGAGGTAGCTAGAAAAGGGACGTTACTTAATACGCATTTCACTACATCAGTTGTCGCCTGCTCGCTTTAAGGCCTGTGAAACGTCTCCCCTTTCCTACATACCTGGTTCAAAAGTATAGAGAATTGGGCAAATCTAGGTACGAACTATCTACAAAGGTTTCACCGTTCCTACGAAACGGACGATCCCCTTCTTATTATTAGGTGGTCAAAACTTTCGGATTGTCTTGGTTCGCTCTTGGACTGTTTTAACCCCATTTTCCGACACTAAATACCTCAGGCAGGAGATTTCCTCAGGAGCAAGATTACCCTTCTATGCTTTTACAGTGACACCAGTGCTACGTTAACATGCTTATATTTGCTGGACATGCTCGACTCGTTCAGAAAGTGTGCTATTATACAGGATGTCCCAGATATATTGCGACAAACTTCACGAGAAAGTGGGGTAGGTCATAAGAATTGGGAATTGCATATCAAACGTCGTCGTATGCTGCTTTGTGGTCCTGCGCACGAGAGTACTGGACGGGAACGTCGCTAGGTGGTACTATAGACGATAGTACTGGAGGGTAACGTGAGGGTTTCCTCATTTGAGCGCTAGCCAACGTAGGAGGAGAAGGAATGGTATATGAACCGTAAGCTGGCAGACATGCAGCTAGTGTATGGATTAGCTGAGAGTAATGGACGAGCCGCTGGACGCGTTCATCGAGGAGGCATCCTGGGAAGACATCAGTCACACTACAGTTTGTTTGCACTTCTGCAGCACAATTTGTGTGAGTACAGATCATTAAGAAGTGGCAGCGCTAGTGAGGGCAGGCCACTTTCGACGCGTTTGGTCGCTAGGAAAGAAAGTGTGTCGGATGGCGTGGAGACTAATCGAGTACTAGTATACATGCCGTTGTCCTGGCATTAACAGTGTCTCCTATCAATTTCAGTATGTTTTGAATGCCGAGTCTTTAGACTCCTTTCATCTCCAAATGGTGCATTAATTGCACCCGATTACCATCCTGCGCCGGCCAGAGTGGCCGAGCGGGTCTAGGCGCTACAGTCTCGAGCCGCGCGACCGCTACGGTCGCAGGTTCGAATCCTGCCTCGGGCATGGATGTGTGTGATGTCCTTAGGTGAGTTAGGTTTAAGTAGTTCTAAGTTCTAGGGGACTGGTGACCTCATAAATTAAGCCCCATAGTGCTCAGAGCCATTTTGAACCATCCTGCATATGTGTGTATTGCACAATGGTTTCTACGGCAAAGTGACCAAGAGGTACAATTCCCAGCTTATCTGTCGTGCACTGACCAGGCCACCTTCACTACGGACGGCGTATTCGATCTCCAGAATCAGCTATGGTGGGCAGCGGTGTGCGGCACCACGCGGTTCAACATCGCTTCACGGTTAATGCGTGGGCGGGTTTGGTCTGCGACTGCTTAGTCGGGCCGTACCTTTTACCATCCCGCTTTACCGCCTCGAATTATCAGACCTTTCAGACATTCTTCTCGGCTTGCTAGAAGATGTTGCAGCTAAAGCGCGGCGCAGCATGTGGTCCCAACATGACTGGGTGGGAGGGAGGGGGGGGTGGATGGATGCTCATTTTGGGCTAGCTGTTCATAGGTATTTGATGTAAACAGGTCACTCCCGCATCGATGGATTGGGCGTGACGGACCGGTTCCCTGCCACCCACACTGACTGGATTTATCGAGCCTTAATTTCTTTCTGTGGGAAGCCATGAAATCTCTCTTGTGTCACGATCCTGTGGAATATGAAACGGATATCGTCGTAATAATTGTCTGAAAAGCTGATACAATCAAAAGAAACCTGGTGTGTTCGAGCGTGTCCGGCAGTCAATGCTCCGTCAGACACGCATGGCGTCTGATGGTGCAGACTTCGAACATCTGCTATAACATTACAGTTGTATTCATGTTGTAACCATGTGTACTCATTATGTCCAACAAATGTTTCAAATGAATCACTCTCTCTTGTTTCCTTTCCGATCTTCGACCTCTACTACCAGTTACGTCTGACGTTTGTGACCATGGATTGCTATGCAGTTCTTAATTACGATGTGTCACACCTGCCATAGACGTTCGTCGCAACATTTCTTTGACACTGTATACATCAAATGTCTTCCAGATAATTATAAACCAATTTAAATTTTAAATCACCCTAAACAGATTCCAAGAGCCTTGAAAGTACAGCTACTGCGGTACATAAATCAAAGGGAACCCGATTAAAGTCATGTACGTTTCAGTCGGTGCAGAAGGCCGTAACACTCTTCGAATTCTTAGCTAAGGGAATTTGATGGTAAGCTTATTTGAAGTCTATGACTGTAAAGTACCTCGCCCTGCCGAACGAAGGAGAGCAGTTGTGGAGATCGAGCAAGAGATCCTATTCCAAATGATGTTTTAATTTAGAGCCCAGTAATCCACAACTGGCCTGCATCCCAGACATAGGCCTTGGGAACCAGGAACATTAGCGATCCATAAGACGATGCCGATTGCCTGTCACCCCGTCACGTAACATATGTTCAATGAGCTTGCGCAGGACTTATTTTCAGTGGCGACAACCGGTACGGAACTTGGCACTCCGGTACCTTATCTGACAGCTGAACCCGATTCTTTATTTTGTTCGTTACCTCTAGCTTATCAGAAAAACATCGGCAAACTTCCTAAGCACCTTGAATAATTTCTGCATCAGCGACTCATGAATGGCTAAGTTCAAATTCAATAGATTCACTGCGCATGTTATAGTCACCTTGAACACCACTGTGTTCATGCAACTTAGAGGAGTTGGAGTTAAAAGTACGCATCGGGCTTGAGAACACATCAAATTTTCAAGTCCCTAAAGACAGTGCATAAGTCATCTCCTCAGTTCTGTTGTAGGACCTCGTGGCAGTCGGGCACTTACAGCTGGAGGAAATGCAGTAAATCACTTTTGTACGTTTTCGATTTAAAATTTGTATGTGTTTGAGTATTAGGTGAACTCAGATCTTTTTCAAAGTTAGGGAACCTCGGTAGGGAAACTGGTGGCCGTAAGTTTCCAATATCCTCCTTGGTTTTCACGACTTTTGTTGTGTGTTATTTATAGATTGCTGAAAAAGAAAACAGCGGAATGGGATATAAACGCGCAGGTCCATCAGGGAGGAAATTCGCAGGGCATACATTTACCTCATCAAGAAACCATTTGCGAACTTTTACCATAACTTGTATTTTGGATTGTGTTGTCTCTTCTAGCGTATTCAGGCATTTTTTGTTGGTGTTTATTTACCTTAGATGCCTCATTATTCGCTTAGAGAACTTGAATTAATTTTTCTTTCCTGCAATTTCCTTTCGTTATGTAGTCATTTTTTCAAACGTACTTACCTCTCAAATTCACTTCCAATACAATCACTTCTTCTTTCTTTACCAGAAACGACTGAGAACACAAACTCGCCA
Source organism: Schistocerca nitens (assembly GCF_023898315.1). NCBI lineage: Eukaryota > Metazoa > Arthropoda > Insecta > Orthoptera > Acrididae > Schistocerca > Schistocerca nitens. The sequence continues at coordinate 831,049,667 of NC_064615.1, forward strand.
TCTATTAACAGAACCGTTCTAATGCTTCTCAAACTCTTTGCCTTATTGAAAATAGGAACTCAATGCGGCAAGCATCAAAAGCTACCTGGTTTTCAGAGGCTGTTTTAAGAAAATGCCTTAAAACCAGCAAAGGTTGGAGCACCTCCGCCAATTCACAAAATCTTTTTCGTTGCAGGAAGAACAAGTGGTAGTGCAGCACTGTATTTCCCCCGATAAACATTTTCTGCCTTACTCTCAGATTATTACATTTGCTTTCTGCCATTACTTGATGGAGAAATACATCCATAGTACAGGCAAGCTACCATTCAGATTTGTCACAGCTCTGAAACATAGAAAGGTATCATCGCACACTTCTTTAATAAGCGTGCGTGATTAAAAATTTCATCATCATACTGAAGCCATGAAGTAATGAGTATAAAAAATTTACGATAGCAAATATATACTTAATAATATAAGTATGCATCTTAGAATTGCAAATACAGAAATTTCTATTAGTGTCGCACTTACATTCAAATCAAACTGTAGTACAAAGCTCACGAAAGTGAGCACATAGACTGAGTATAAGATAGATCCCACTCAGTGCCGTTATCTATTCGAATAGAACCAACGAGAAACTGAGTGTAGCGATTAAGCTGTGAAAAATAAGCAAACGAACGCCAGTAGGTGGAGCTAGCATTAACCATAGAAAGGAGATCAAAGAATAACTTTGCAAACAAGTATACATTGCTATTAACTACATAACAGAACCTCGTGAACAATTTGGCAAACTTACATTTATATTACTTTTACGGAGCAGAAGTTCATATACTGACAGCATGAAATGTGCGTCCTTAGATATCATCGTGAACAACATTACAGAGATAGTTGTTAGTCAATAATTAAAACAGAAGACATATTTGAAACCAATAACAGGTGTGGTACAATATAAAAATAAAACTGTTATAGATAAGGAATAAAACATAAGTTGTGAAGGAATAAGTTTATAACCATCGCTAAATAAAATTTTACATAAGTATCACCAAATGTAGTGATATTTAACAGACGAATATATAATAAATGGCATATAATAGGATCACTTAGGTGAGCCTAGATTAATGGCAACTACTTGAAATTAAAAGAAACTATTGTACAATAAAAGTGATTCTTAGTGATTTTTTTAAACTTAATGGTGTGGTGTCACCGCCAGACATCACACTTGCTAGGTGGTAGCTTAAATCGGCCGCGGTCCATTAGTACATGTCGGACCCGCGTGTCGCCACTGTCAGGATCGCAGACCGAGCGCCACCACAAGGCAGGTCTCGAGAGACTGACTAGCACTCGCCCCAGTTGTACGACGACGTTGCTAGCGACTACACTGACGAAGCCTTTCTCTCATTTGCCGAGAGACAGTTAGAATAGCCTTCAGCTAAGTTAATGGCTACGAACTAGCAAGGCGCCATTAACCATTTGTAACGTTGCATGTACCTCAAGATAGAGTCTCACTTGTATCATCCAGAATGCTGTATACCAAAGGACAATATAAAAGTTAAGTGTTCTAGTAGCTACGTTCTTTTCTTTATCACATTCATCACGTATCCTGTTCCAGATTTAACGCCAGACGGCGTGAGTTGACGCGTGCCCTTTCGGCTACTTCTCTGTGGACTGGCTGCCTTAACAGTCCACTACAAATGGCATAGTACTAGATGGTATAAGAGTCCACCTATTATCAGTTTACAACCGTCACAAACGACTAATAATGGATGACATACAATACAACCATTTACGCAAGCCTAGATGAGTGGCAACAAGCTGAAATAAAATTGAAGCTGATAGTACAATTTTTTCTTTATTCTGTATTAAAAATGTGCAGGTATAACATCAGAATGCATAAAGCCTAATTGAAGTGGATGCATGAGGTCATCCAAAAAACATCTTAGCATATTGTGGTTGAGAGTGTAGGGTTAGGATAATTAGTTGACAAAAACCGATGCCTTGGCAATCGTAATGCTGAGATAGTGGTCATACTACTTGGGAATTAATGGATTCCGTTTGGACGTGTAGTTGTACGGAATGCAACGCGGAAGTGTATAACAGTATGGAAATGTGGATCAGTGTCTAACAAAATAAGCTCTTGGGAAATGGTAGCGAAACCCAAATGTCAAACTTCCGTACTGTCAAGCGAAATATAATTCATATACCTGTAATGTAACTGTAGTCAATTAATATGCCCATAATGTGGAACATAAGGCGAGGAAGCATTGGCGTGTTGTGATAAAATTGTAAAGTAAGTCAAATGAATAGCGTGAAGTGACGTTGGCGAAATGCAGAGTCGATGCACAAATTATCGCCTATAATTAAAGGAGCTACGCAGCAAGGCAAGTACACTGTGATGGTGGATTGCGAGAACAGTGGCTCCATCTTTTGTGCTGCAGTGAGTCTTTATAGGAAGCCTGGCGAGATAGCCACATCAGATCGGCCCATGAAGATGGTGGATCCATCTAACAGGGCGGAAGATACTAACGTACATTCAGCTATAATCGTTGCACCGTATACAGTTCACGAATTAAAGTGATTATTACTAATCTAAGCAATCTTACTTTGTGAATTAGCCGAAAAACAGTGACTTCTTAAAATTTTCCCGATATTTTATTTGCAACCCATTTTATTTGCTTCATCTGAGGGTAAAAGTACGCACAATGCCCTGGTGCCCCCGGCCCGAATACTCTCACCCCTCGACATGTGGTAAGATTATGTAAAATTAGTTTTTAGGTAAACTTCTATTAATCCTGTACTAACAAATGGATGACAATGAAACTTTTACACAATGTTATCAATATGCCAAACTAGATGTTCCATGTGCAAGTGATATAATATTGCTGCAAGTTTTTGAAAACAAAAGATGTGTTCTATTATCCCCATCTAAACTATACAGATTATTGAACCGGAAATTAAAATAAAATTGACTACCCTCATAATTTCAAACCAGTCCAGTACCCGGAATAAAACCAGAGCCCAATAACAGTTCTCTACTTAGGCCCCTAGCCACGAATAACCTGACTGGTCATGACAAGCTCTCAGATTTACAATATGACAACTAATGGTAATAACTAACCTTTCATAGTGCGACAATCCTGACTCATGGTTGAAATGAAGAAAAAACATGTATGTATGTCGCAATTTCTCAAATACCAGGTATGATCAACAATAGAGACGCCGCTCCCAGAATCTAGTAAGGCCTAACAGATTTTTGGTTGAGCAGCGCACACACAAAGGGAAATATATGTCCTGTCTCTGCCTTCATCCTGTTACAACCACTGGGTAGGACTTCAGATCGACAACGATCCATTTTCTCCTGGCGTCGGTTACCCGCCATTTCCTTTTGTCGTGAACGCCAATCATGTGCAAAACGTCCGCACTTACCACAATAGTAAAGAACTTCTCTGGCCCAGGTAGCGCTCTCAATAGGGTTACATATACCTTGTGTCATTTGCTCAACCAGGGTCCCTACGATCACGCCTTTCACCAGCAAATTTGGTGCTGTCTACGGTGGCAACTATCTTGTTCAAATCAACAAAGGTTACAGGTTTCTCAGAAAACAATATTTGTGAACAGTCATCGGGTCATCTCCTTCTAAGATATTGTTCATAATTTCGCCATCCTTGACCTGAACGTTTAGAGCTATTCGAATTTGTTGTATTTCACCGTGTACCTGCACACGAAAGAAACGTTGGCTAATTAAGTCGTTCCTAACCCTAGGTGATATAGTTGACAGTCACTAGCCGGCCGAAGTGGCCGTGCGGTTCTAGACAATGCGGCTCTCGCAGCCGAGCGAAGCAGACGTGCGGTGTGTGCTCTCCGCTGTCAGATAGGGCCCGCGTGCCTTGTTTACTTTCTTCGGCCGACACTAACGTGACGCCGTAGCGCTACAAGACCATGGCAAACCAATACAGAAGATCAACCTTGAAATTCACATTTCGGAACGACTTTACCCGACCAAAGGCGCTCGAAGTCGAACGCTTTTTAAAAGAGGAAGCCAAGATCCCGGCTGCCGACATTGTCGGCATTCACTTTTCGATCGTCAGTAGCACGGTCTATGTAAAGCTCATAAACGAAACTACATGCGACATGGTGCTTCGTGAGATGAACAAGAACTCCGCTTCTGCCACGCAGATGGCAATGTTGGCAACGTCGAGGTCGGCCACGCCGCAATGGGACTGCGGACTATACGCATATTCGAACTTCCATTTGAACTCCCGGCGGCAGAAGTTGTAGCGGCGCTCTGCCCCTACGGCACGGTACACGAACACGTGGCTGAAAAATGGACCCAGTTTAAGACGTATCCAGTACTCAATGGAGTACGTCAAGTGCGCATAGATCTCCAACGACATGTGCCATCCTATCTACAGATAGGAGGATGCCGGGCCATAGTTATTTATGACGGCCAGCCGAAGACGTGTTCCGGATGCGGCAAGGAAGGTCACCTTCGTTCCGAGTGCCTCCAGCGTCGGATCACACAACTCCCACCGAAGGACGTTGCACCACCAGCGACGAAGACTATTCTACCCGTGACTTACGCGGCGGCGCTCACGACGTTCTCCACACAACAGACACAGCCGACCGTTTCAGCGGTACAGGAATCACTTTCCACGGACAAAAACCTAGATGACCCGCCGACCTGGCCAGTGGTGGAAAATAGTACTACGACTCTGGAGCTACCGAACGCGACAGACATTGACGACAGCTAGATGGCAATTGATTCCCTTATTGTACCGACCGAAGCGTTTGTTCCGGCGGAGCGTGAGTCAGTGCCGTCTTCTGACAATGAAGGCCATGTACGGAAACAGCGATCACCGAAACGCCGAAAGCGCCGTCATCGGACCGTGTCGGAACACAGCGGTTCGCATTCGGCCGGGGAAGAACAACTGACCACTCAAGAAGCCAGCCGCGAAGCTGAGGCTGTTTCCACTGACTCCAACCTTGCAGAACAGACAGAAAAGCATGCAGCTTTCGACCATCAGCCCATTGACAGAAACAGTGAGCAGCGGGAAGGTACCAGTGCAGGCAGCGGAGTCGCCCGGTCCCTTACTATCAAACATTCCGAGGCTATGGAACATGAACAGACATCCGCGCCCGCTTCGTGGGTCGAGGACGTCGAGACACAAGATCCCGATCCGCGGCCAGCTGAGGCGCCGCCGGATCATGCCGCATAAGCAGCACAAGGAGGACCGCGTTCGGCGGGGGGTGACATCACTTCCGATGTTCGCTTCTCTCCAACTTCAACATGGATAACCTCGCCCAAACAACGCGTTGCCAGGCTTACCGCCTGTCGACAATGAATATCAACATGATCAGTTCTCCTGTCAAGATCCAACTTTTGAAAGAAACCATACGAGCCATGGGAGTTGACTTTGCTTTCCTACAAGAAGTGAAAACGACTGCACTCCCGCACTTTTACGGTTACGCCGCACATGTGACGCCCGGTAGCCCTGCAGAAACCGGAGTGGCAATATTAGTGCGTGAAGGCATTGAAGTTACCGACGTCACTTTTCTTCCCTCCGCGCGAGGAATAGCATTTACGGCACTCAACACCTGATTCATTAATGTTTACGCGCCGTCGGGTACCACAAGACGTCACGACCGCGCCAGATCCTACTCCACAGATGTCGCTCCCCTTTTCCTTGGACGATACGACCACAGCGTCTTCGCCGGCGATTTTAATTGCGTACTTCACCCCAAGGACCAAATCCCACATTACATGCCTTGTCCGGAACTGGGTGCGATGATCCAAGATCTTCACTTGTGCGACACGTGGGAAAAAGTCCACGGTAACCGCTCTGGCCACACTCATCTTACCAGTCATTCGGCCAGCCGACTTGACCGCATATATGTGTCACAAGATCTCATACAACGTGTGGTGGACGCCGAACTATGGCCTCAAGCCTATACCGATCACAGTGCCTATATCTGCACTGTACACCTACGCCCCCAACAAGTCTGGCGCAGCAATGGCTTTTGGAAGCTCAACATAACTCATCTCCAGGACCTGGATTGCCGTCGGCAAGTTGCAGCAACGTGGACTGCCTGTGAACGCCGCCACCCACGATACACCTCGACCCTGGAGTGGTGGCTCCTCTGTGCCAAACCAGCAATCCGTAGGACACTTATGCAATATGGCAAGGACGTGACTGCGTGGCATCGACAGACCCTCGATTTTTACTACGCGGCACTCAGGGACCTCGACGCCTTACCCCTTTCTCCGGAGAGACAACATGACCAAAGCAGAATCAAGGCTCACATACTATCATTGACGAAGCGCCGACTAGAAGGTGCAGTAGTCCGCTCGCGACGGCACGACCGAACGGTTGCAGAGGAACCCACTATGCACCACGTTGTGGCGGATAAGCGCCGACAACGCCAACATTTAATCACACAACTCAGGACACACGACGGTCGCTTATGTACGACCCAGGCAACCATAGTAAAGGCGGTGGAGGATCATTTTCGTCATCTTTACAAGGAAAGAACCGTCGATGACGAGGCCACTACTGAAGTGTTACAGCAGGTAACACGTACTATCGACGAGGCTACCGTGAATGCACTAACAGAGGAAATCTCACTCGAAGAAGTCGAAGACGCCGTGGACAAAGGTGCGGCCAATAAGTCTCCTGGACCTGATGGATTGCCCATCGAATTCTACCGGACTTTCCGCGACATCATGATGCGTCGCTGGGTTATAATGTTCCGCGAACTTATGTCTCCAGACTGTGTTGTGCCGCCAGCGTTTGTAGAAGGTCTTCTCATACCGGTACACAAGCCAGGTGGAGGGCTATCGATTAACGACTATCGGCCGCTTACAATGCTGAATGCCGAATACAAGATTTTCACCAGGATTATGGCGAGCCGTATTAAGACGACTTTGCCGATGATCCTCGCTCCAGAACAGACGTCGCAGGGGGGAGAAGCCAACATACACATGGCCACCGGTGACTGCAGGGACTTAATAGCGATCGCCTCTGCGTGCCGTCTGAGAGGGGCGATCGTCTCCGTCGATTTCAACCGCGCCTTTGATAGAGTGCACCACAACTTCCTCCTACGAGTGATGGACTGTATGGGATTCCCCACGGGCCTCATCGACACCCTACGGCGTCTTTGGACCGCAGCCAGCTCACACGTCCAGGTCAATGGAAGGACGGTAGGACCAGTACCCATTAAGAGGTCTCTACGACAGGGTTGTCCCCTTTCTACCTACCTTTATGCAATCGCACTCGAGCCACTCCTAGGGGGCCTTAACCACCGCCTATCTGGCATCACGCTGCGGGACGTCACATTTCGCTATAGGACATACGCTGACGACCTGCTACTGCTGGTTCGTTCCAATGACGAAGTTCGAAGCGTACTAACCTGGATTGAGCGATACGGACAGGCCGCAGGCAGTCTTCTGAACATCAACAAGTCGGCGGGGTTGGATATTGGGCGTGGTCTCGGACCGGAAGCCCTCGCTCCCCTCCCACCAGTTTCTAATCTGCGATATTTGGAAATCACGTTCAAGAAAGATGTACGTAAAACAGCTGCAGCAAACTACCGACGGTTATTACAGATCATACGCGCAATGGTGCGACAGAACCTGCTCCGGGACGTGAATCAGCTACAACGTGTTGAATACCTGAACCTCTACGTGGCATCAAAACTCAACCACGTGGCACAGGTCCTCCCACTACCGCTGCAGATAGGTCGCCGGCTTCAGGCGGCCTTCAGTTACTACGTTTCCGCAGGTCATATCTTTAAAGTACGATACGACACTCTTACCCTCCCAGTGCACAAAGGAGGGCTGGGATTGGTCAACGTCAGGGCGAGAGTAGCTGCCCTTTACATGAGCAACATGAAGAAACGATGGAAAAGTCAATATACCTCTCTCACGGGTCGTTTACTACAGGTTCTGATGCCAGTCTCTAACGTCCCGCCGGTGTCGGTAGCGCACGTCGCACCACAGCTCTCCCATTCTTGATTACAGCTATGTCAGCTCGAACTTCTCCGCCACACGTCCACCAAAGGCGAAAGATTTTTATACCAACCTTACGCGGGCTGTTCCCCATAACGTGGTGGAAAACAAGTACCCTACGGTTCACTGGCCAAGAGTGTGGAAAACGATACACCACAACTTTCTGTCATCCACGGTGCGTTCGAAGTGGTATCAGATCGCCAACAAAAAATATGCCACACGACAGCGACTTCACACTATTGGACTGGCAGACTCCCCTTATTGCCCAGATTGTCACCTTTTGGATACCGATGAACACCGTTTTACTTGCGCATCATCGTCCGGAGTTTGGCGACTAACACACAAGATATTGGCTTGTTACCTCCGGGTTACACCTGAAATGATTGACCCTCAGACCCTACTCTGTCCCGATGAAACTTACTTTCCGGCTGCAAAATATCATGCGCTTACATGGTTCAAAGGACTTACCGTCGCCTACATCTTTAGCGACGGAGAGAAAGAGCAGCTTGACTACTGGTGGTTCCTACAAAATGCTCACAATGCCCTCGAACGCACACCGAAATACCGTACGCTGTTCGCAAATCATTTACGCAGCGTTTTCGTTAACCCCCCACTCAGCTGGGGAGTGCCAAGCTGCGGTTAATGTTATGTGCCGCATCACACTAACGGCTGAACGTTCTGCCTTGTCAGCCATGAGCGAAGGAAGAGACAAGGATGCTGTTTTCCTTGAGGCACTAGCGAAGCAGAATACCTCCGTTGCAGATGCCCTTCAAAGGCGCTATTGGAGATACCAGATAACGATGGCGAGGCTCAAAGTGGAACCAGTTACATTATTGAAGAACCTTTTAGTTGGAATTACATCAGTGATTTATATTTTTATTTTCTGATTACTCTTTTATGCCACCTTTGTTGTTGTAACACTTACTTGAAACACTTAGTTACTAGAATTCTCATTTGTACACGTTACCTAAATGTAATCATGTAAAAAAAAAAAAAAGGTGCCAAAGGAAAAAAAAGGGGGGGGGGGGGGCGCTGCAGTCTGGAACCGCGAGACCACTACGGTCGCAGTTTCGAATCCTGCCTCGGGCATGGATGTGTGTGATGTCCTTAGGTTAGTTAGGTTTAACTAGTTCTATGTTCTAGGGGACTAATGACCTCAGAAGTTGAGTCCCATAGTGCTCAGAGCCATTTTTTTTTTGTTTTTTGACAGTCACTCCTACACAATCCTTTCCAGTAATTCTCCCGATGTCCCAGAACCATACAGGACGGTATTAATCATTCGGCTCAAACAATCATGAGACAGGGAATATAAAATTTAAAATATACTGAATGCTCGATATCGGAATAGCGGTTTGATTTTCCAAGATAACAAAAAATCACAAATATATGACTATTTCTTGAACATTCTCGATTGAGAGATTATCAGCATCACGGAACATTAGCAATACTGTGTTGAGTAGCTTGTCAAATCGTTGCCCTTTACACTCACTAGCACTCGCTTTCGTCCCACTGTTTGATTCACCTGCTCTCATGAAATAGAGAGACCTCTTTCTTATAGCCACATGAAGTGGTGCTCCATTCTAATGCATTCAACTTCATTTTTAGTTCCACAACTCAATTTATTAATCCTGGTAGCCTTTTCCTGATTAGTGCTAACTACTTTCAGGTCTTGAACAGGGTTATATTAGTGGCTAATTTCCACTTTTACTCGACGTATCTGTGCATGGAATGAATTATTACAGTTCAGGACATTAATGTGTTCCCCTAAACTCGAGAGGGAGGCAGCAAAAACAGAGAGGGAAGCACTCACCTCATTAACACTGCTCAGGGTGATTTGCATCAGGCACGTCACTTCCCCGTGCATCTGCATACCCAGACTAGCGTCACATCCTTCTCCCATTTGGCCACTTATCTAGAGCTCATACTGCAACTGCACCTTCTTTAAATACGTTATCCCCAGGATACTTTTTGGTTCCATAGCTCACAAAAGTACGCCCAAATCATACAACACAACAAATAGCCTATGCCTACATACTCATATAAAAATTTTTCTTCTCTTTAAGAAATTGGAAAGAAAGATTCTTAACTGACAAATCTTTAACATAGTGCAGCTCTTCAGCAACTGTGAATTGTTCAGACATTAAGAAAATCAGCCTTCAGTTGCAAGATAAAATTTTATCAGTTTACCTAGGTTTCGATGCCAATAGTGGTATCGTCTTCAGAACCTATAAATAAAACCCATACTGACATATGTTACACATTGAAATACATCATCAATCTAATGATTTAATGATAAAAAGATCATGGTACTTACAAAATTAAATTATTTTGAGGGCCAAACGTCTGCCATGACACAAAATAAAATTTAAATGGTTCAAATAGCTCTGAGCACTATGGGACTCAACTGCTGAGGTCATTAGTCCCCTAGAACTTAGAACTAGTTAAACCAAACTAACCTAAGGACATCACACACATCCATGCCCGAGGCAGGATTCGAACCTGCGACCGTAGCGGTCTCGCGGTTCCAGACTGCAGCGCCAGAACCGCGCGGCCACTTCGGCCGGCAATAAAATTTAAACAGAATAAAGACGCGTAGTCATAAGGTTATGTCTCTCAAAACTAAAAAGATTAAGACAAACGTAGACGGAGCTACACCGGCCAAGAATAAGGGTCGCACATTTTGCGCCATAAAACCACAACAAAAAAAAAGGGAAACTAGGCGTCTCGAGCAGTTCCGCGGCGAGTCTCGGCCGACGGCCAAGCGCATGCGCGAGTGCGAGAGCAAGCTCTAGAAACAAGCATGTCTCAAAATTACTTAGAGCAAACGTAAATTGTTAAAAAATTGTGACGCTTAGCCATTCAGCACTTCCTGTCGATCACATTTTTGAGACGTTTGTATTCCTTTCCGTCTGCTTCAATTACTGCAATTTTCAATTTTCTCCTCGTGTTATTCAAGGATTTCTACTAGCCGTCGTCTTTTTACCTACTTCATTCTCTGCTGAATTCACTATGGTAGGAATAGGCCGTCAAATAAAAAATTATATGCACAATGACAATTTTATTAAAATAATCGAGCACTGCACTCATGAAGTAACTACATACAAATAGTTGCCAAAAACTTTTCTTTGCAGTTATAAACGCCAGCAACATCCAGCTGGCTTCCTTTTGAAATCCACAAAGCGTGGTCAGGACTCAAACCTGGTGACAGTTCACAGCACAGGACGCGCTGTTCCGCAGGGCGCTGTTCTACAGGTCGCTGGAAAAATCGCGCAGTAACTGTTGCTTCTAAAATATACAAACAGAATTTAAGAAACGTACAATAATCAGTTCACAAAAGTGTGAGGCTCTCCAGAGTTTCATAGGATTACATGTTGTGTTGCCCACTCCCAGAAATGTATTTAAAACAACCTTCCGGAATATCAAAAATAATTTAAAACCTTCAAGGAAGAATTAGAATAAGTTAAAACAATAGTGCTTGTACCTAACGGCAGTAGCTATTAACTCTTGAATAATAATGTAACAACATCGAGACCTGCAAATCCTGGAACAAGCGTAATTCAGCTAGGATGAATTCGCAAGAAACAGTGGTGATGATAGAAGCTTAATGGAACAGAATTAAGCAAACGGTATTGCATCAAATAGGAAAAGTTACAGCACTTGCAAAAGAATATTAAAACTGAATTTAATTCCGACACATGATAACAAATTAAGGGGTGGAAGCGACCGGACGCCAAACATCACAAAATGAACCCTTCTTAAGTCTGTCAGCGTGCGTAATATAGCCCAAGTAGCAAACCGTCTTCAGTCAAGAAGGCAGTAAAGTTCCGGCAACGGAAAAAGTTCTTATATTTCACAAAATTCATTTCTTTTTGGTTGTACTTGTTGTTATTCCAAGTGGTAACTGATACACTAGTCTTCCTTTGGTGGCGCCCCACGATCTGACGATTCCTTCGCCCGACGTACAGCCACCCACTATGCCTCCTGTTCTCACGCCCGCATAGGCTTTGCAGCGGCGTCGCGCACTCGCCACATGCTGCTCTAGAAGCACTCAGACAGCTTGTCTGTTCGGAGTGGACTTCACGCTCCCGTCGCCGGTTGGAACGGTCCTTCTGAACCGACAGACAGAGACTCCGCTCTCGAGCCCGGTACGCCTGTAAAAGACTCAGAAGTCGCCGTGCGTGTCTCTTGGGAACCGCATGAGAAGCAGTTACTAAGTAATAGCTAAAGAGTGTAATCTCGCAAAATATCGATAGGAATTGGCACATCTCAAGTACTATTCTCTTAAACTCAGTCTGCCCTTCGCCACTACTAAATTATAACAGACCTTACAATACAATATCTAATTTCGCGATCTCTGTGTGACCACGATTTAATCACGCAGGAATCTTCCAGTGACCCTAGATCCTTTCCGAGTATACCTCCTGCTCGTGTCATTCTCTAACAGTGTTCGCTACTACCATCAGAAAATTATTTCAGAACCCAGTTACTGTATTTTACGGACTAAAACACGCTACGGACTATAAGACACACCTCAATTTTTAAGCATTTTTGATAACATTTTTACCATTTTTATTATTAGATTATAAAGCCAGAATAAAAGAAATCCTGAGTTTATAAAACCGAACTGACCTTTAAAATCCCTGAAAATAGACATCTTCTAATTTTAGCCATTTTGCATTCAGTTCTGTATTTGCACATTTAGTGTTCCTCATTTTTTTCAGTTTATCTTTACTTGCCCGCCAGTAGCGAATGGTTTTTTCTGTTAGTGGAGGGCCGAAATGTCGCTCAGCTGATCTTTTTCCACTTTCTTCTACATATTCTATTACTTGAAATTTATATCCTGCATAATATGAATACCTTTTACTTTTTCCACTACGAAACTAGCTACTGACAAAAATATAGTACTGTCACTCTTAGCAAACTTGTGAATCGCCGCAACTCGTATTCGTCGCATCGGAGCACTGCTGCTGCCAGCTGAATCCACTGTTGCCAGACAGGAATAGGTTTCTCACGTCATCGAATATATGCCCATGCTTAAGACTGATGAGAATTTTAAATCAAACACAGCAATTTTTTATATTAATTTAGAGTATAAGATGTATTTGAATACTGGAGGCAATTTTCCGAAGAAAAAAGTGCGTCTTATAGTCCGTAAAATACAGTAATCCTTCTCCTCTCTCATTCGTACTGCCTAGCCTGTATTCTCCCATGATTCTTTCTTCTATTCCTTCCTAGGTTTTCATATTCGCTTACATAGTGAACTACGCGTTCAGTATCCTCATGTACGTTTTCTGTCTCTTCATCTTCTGCTTGCAATATCGGCGCATATACCTGAACTATCGTGGTCAGCGTTGGTTTGCTGTCGAATCTGATGAGAACAACCCTATCAATGAATCGTTCACTGTAGCTCATTCTCTGGTCTCCTTTCCTATTCATAGCGAACCCTACTCCTTTTATACAATTTTCTGCTGCTGTTGATATTATCCTACATTCTAACCAGAAATCCTTATCTTCGATCCATTTCACTCCACTGAATCCTCTATGTCTGCAATGAGCCTTTGCTTTTCTCTTTTCAGATTTCCTAGCTTTTCTACTACATTAAAACTTCTGACATTTCACATTTCCATGTGTAGAATGGTATGATTTCTTCGGTTATTCGTTCTTTTTCTCTTAGTTCTCAGACACATCTTCCACCTCAGAGAGGCTTTCCACGTGCGCTCTCTCTTCTGCTCGCCAAGGATGGCGTCTGGATAGCGTCTGGGTAACTGTACATTCCATAAGGCCTGTATTGTGTTACAGTGGTTTGAAGAATCTCATAGCGAACTGAAGTTACTGTCTTGCCCGCCAAATTCCATTGATCTCAGCCCAGTAAAAATAACAGAGACAGTATCGGATTCCATCCCTCAAACTAAGGCCAGTAGTTTACGGAAATTGCTTGACCTCACCTGGTGCCATATACCTCCGGTAATCAAGGTATTGTCGAATGCGTGACACGCAGAATCGTTGCTGTATTGCTTTGCAAAAGTGGATCAGCAAGCTACTAAGCAAATGGTTATATTTTTAATGGTAGAGACCCAGGTGGTGGAGTGTTAATGTCTCTAAATATACTTTCAACGTCAATTTATTTATTTTAAATAATCAATACCATAGAAGCCTATTTAGTACCTTTTAACAGAATCTTCACAAAGGAAAACTAAGAACACTGAAAAGTTTATTTAGAGATCAATGAAAATTAAATGTTAAATTATAATAAAAAACAATTTAAATTTTCTTAAAATTTGAGTTCAGCAATACCAGAATATAGGAACACAAGGAATGAACATTGGTGAATTAACAGAACATACAACAAAATAATCGCCTTCAAAAAGGTAAAAACAAATTACAATAGTAACAAGTGACGCGTATCAAAACTCCAGTGCCTAAGGCAAATCAGATTTAAAAATGTGAATTCCAACAGTCAACTGCTTACAGGCACCGTTTTCAAAGCGACACGGCTTTCATGTATCCACTTTTAATTTCAACTGTTCTAATGTACAATACGACAAATCTGCCTGCGCCACGGCAAAATCTTTAAAGACAAAAGCAATACGTAGTAGATATATTAAATAGAACTAAGAGTAAGTGATTTTATCAATCAACGGGGAAACTGTAGTCAATTCGGCCAATATTTTAAGTGGCCAACAGAATCATTCCAAGATAATTAAACAGCTTATACATCAGTCTAAATAAAACTAGATGGTTCTCCTGGCGAACTTGAATACATTTAAGCTTATAGCAACCAGAACATAACTAATGGAATTGTTAGCTCACTTTGGCACTACGATTTGACAGAAGTTAATCAGTTCACAAACCAACCCTTTTGCATGAACTTGTTTGCGTGACATCAGTGAGCATGGGTAAGCAACCACTCCTTCACATTATTTGAACACTTCATAGTCAGAAAGTGCACGCCGATTATGAAGATTTCAAATAACAGTCTAATTTACTGAGAACCAGACTGGCGGAACCTGACGGTACACTATAGGAGCGAAAGCCTTCACTAGCACGGGATAACTGGAGTATCTGGTCCAGAACAGCGGGCTCCCTCCAGTACTAGCAGCAAGCAACGGCTCCTACCAAGGGGCAGCAATTACACCGGAAGTAAACACGTCCGCAATACACTAACAAGCGAAACCTCTCGCTGAAGCAATTCCTCGGCCGTAACGCAGAACCACAATGCTCCCCGCAGTCCACCAAAATCCATACTGCCTCATTGCACCACAAGCCACTTCCGCCAACGAAGTCAAGCAAACATCCTCTCTACGGAGAGCAGACTCATGCCTTTATACAACCGACTCGCACGTCACTGTTCCCTGGCGAGATGCCGACGCGCCAAACAGCTGACAGCCGGTCAAAAACTGTAACCTTGTAGAGACAAGAATCGATCGTACCTACGCTACGGCTCATTAATGTTTTGGCTCACAATCGAGTAATATTGTCGACAGTCCTATTGGACGACACTATTAAACTAATCACCTGATGGGTGCTGCACTACTGAAATTTAGAATCCCAGTCGGGTTCGCTTTCATGTGAATGACACCTTCGCTGTGAATCATATTATACGCGTACTATTGACATATTTAAGGTTGTTCTCGCCCAAATGTTTGCATAAAATGATGTGGTACTTAATATTAATTTTGCTTGTCGACATTCCATGTTTTCTTTTCATGTAGTCTCAAGCTGTAAGTCACAGCTCAACATCATCTGCAACAATTTTCAGCATAATCATATCGCAGTTGCTTCTCCCTTCAAACTTTTTCCTGTGTTCATTGTATGATTGAGACAGTTTTCTAGTGATCTAACTACCAGTAAACACGACAACCGGTTCTACCAACACTGGAAATTCGCCTATAATGTTATTGTTGTTGAAGAATTTTAATTTGATCATGAGTGAGTGTAATAGACGAGGTATCGGACTGAACTTCATTTCTGGAAAGATTTCTTCTGAAAGGAAGCAGTAGAGGAACAAACGAGATTCGAACCAGTGTTCTATTCGTTATAAATAAACTGCAATTACGTAAAAGAATACGGTAGCCCGCCTAATTAAGCAAATTTGTAGCAAGTACTAACAGAGTTCATAAAGAAGTTAATTGTTAGATCTGACTTTATTCTGAAATCTGTTCTGCAAATATGGTACGAGGCAGTAGTACACTTCAGCAACCAGTATAACAGTGGTCCAGTACAAACAACGCACAAGAAATATTAAAACGTTTTCGCAATAACTGGCTTTCAGTAACACTTACTATGTGTACATTAAAGCAGAAAGTTGATGATCATTACAGGTAAATGATCACAGATGAAGGGGCACTACTGACTTGGACGTGAGTATTGTTAATTATTTTATGAGGTTAGCTACTGGTAAATACTGTTACTGAAATGTTATTCAAATATTCGCTCAGCTTACTATTTGTTTCAGAAGGCAGCATTTAATCTTGTATACCATATAGAGAATACACAAGATACGTGGTCCCTGTATCCATAGTAGTTTGAATAATGGTAGCAAGGTATTTATTACAATACACAAATGTTATAAAATTGGTTGTTGCACTTCATTAGTA
Source organism: Schistocerca nitens (assembly GCF_023898315.1). NCBI lineage: Eukaryota > Metazoa > Arthropoda > Insecta > Orthoptera > Acrididae > Schistocerca > Schistocerca nitens. Next base: position 831,066,242 of record NC_064615.1, read on the forward strand.
CAATAACTGTAATTTAGAATACAAAACTGTCTCAACAATTTGTATTGGGGAGCTAGAAACTAATCCACCAATGACAAAGCTCAAGGTTGACTAGTTTTTTAGAACACAGTATTAAAAACGTTATTGACTGCAAACACATGGAATATACATGTTGTTACAGGCCTGTACATTAATAATAACTTAATCTGGCCCTTCATGTATGCTAGACAGTAACTATTCTGGTTGATGACAGTTTTATTCAGGTAACTTTGATACAGTGCTGATATTTCAATAAGAAAGACATTTAGACAAAACACTTTAAATCATTTCGTGGCATTTGTACTTTGGTGAAACTTAAACCGTTCTTTTACTGAAAACACGTTGAGTATTTCCGAAACAAGGCTCACTGAATAATTATGAAATTTACTAGCCCACAAAATTTATTAAATGTAAGTAAAGAAAGCCAATATTTTTCAGTTCAGTAAAATATGATACTCAGAAACACTGCAGCACTTGGTAAATCACCCTAGCTCGGTAAATCGCTTGGGATTAAATATAGGTCTTCGTCGCAAAGTTTAAACAATATAGCATTATTATTTGCATGAGAAACCAAATAAATGTTCCACGCAATTATATGTTATTCAGCTGATTATTTGAAACGAAGATGGTGGCTGTGGCGATTTCCTGTGGCTGCTCAAAAAGGTAACAGAAGTACCCATGGCTCTTGCTGTGTAACAAGCTCTTAAAATTCTCTTCCTAGTGTCGGGTTTTCGTAGTACAGAGCTAACCAATATATGTCATGAATAATAAGCCTGGGGACTACTGACCTCAGCAGTTGAGTCCCGTAGTGCTCAGAGCCATTTGAACCATTTGAAGCCAATAATAAGCCAAACTGCTTCAACATCTGAGCCTTTATTATGCAGTCTTGCTGTTCTCTTGGTCTCGTTGCGCGCACCTTGCATGCTAGCCACCGACTAACTCTTGCCACGATGGAGCCTTTCAACTCGACCGCTAAGTCCGCCTTTCCACTATGTTTTACATGATTAAAAACCATAAGCCCCTATGTATGAACCAGTGTTACAAGTAAAGTTTTAACGTGTCCATTTATATACGGAACACTGCTTTTTAAATTATATCTATAGATTAATTATATGAATAAAACATTTACGTAGATGTTACATCAAAAAGCATGTTTATGCAAATATCACACTAAGTAAAAGCAGACAAAGAATTTATATAAGTATTGAGAACACCGACATTGCTGTTACATGTTCCTTTATTTTCTCAACTTTACTTTTAAAACATACTGTTCTCTCAGACAATGTCTCAAAAATTGAAGGAAATAAACAATTCCAAGACAGATATTCCAAAAATACTCATAAGGGTAGTGCATTTGCGACATTCGACCACCACCTGGTGAGAAAACACGAATATCACCAGGACACGGAAAAAATTGTACCATATCACTGTGTAAATATCAGAATGTGGGTGGTTTAAAATCTATTGTGAATATGTGTAGGATCATACATGCCAAATATTCATCGTATTCGAGGTATTTCTGACCGAGTACATAAAAAAATAGTAATGAATTCAACGGACATCATTTCGAGCAGTTTCCATAACAGTCAACAATGTAAGAGATTTCAGTATTAGCTCAAAAATAAAAAAATACAGTTTTGTTTCCTCTGTTACGTGATGATGAGCGCCTGTTTATTATTCGTTTTGAGACACCCTGTGTATCTCTTCCGTCGGTCATTTTAACCATATTCCACGACCTTATCTTGGTTACGTGTATACAGTCACAAGAGGAATTTCCATAAACTCTGGTCGAAACACTGTTATCTGCTCACCGCTGCATAATCAATTGTTCCCATCAGAGCTCAATCCTCTCCGCCCAGATTTTGGAATGGTCTGCTTAACAATATCACAGAAATAAATTACATCTGCAACGTGATAAAGTTACTAATGACCTATCTTCTAAAATGAAAATAATACTATCTTGATTTTGAACAAACGTCTTAGCTCATTAGCTCATTATGACTGATTTCCCACCTTTTCCACAAGGTCATCTCTGATACGTCTGCCGTAGGCGGCACAGGAAAAATACCATCGTACAAAATGAATATGAAGTTTATCGTAATATACATAAACCACTTTCTCCGATGGAAGTTGTAGTTGAAAGTAAGGCATTTTTTTGAATATTGAACCAGCAAACATATCTGAAGGTTTGACACCTGAAAATGTCACAGTAAATTGAAAGTTACGAAATCTAAGGTTCTTATACTAAGTGTATCACAATCAAATTCCAGAAAGGATGTGCAAAAATTAAAGTCCGACAGGGCGAGCTAAAGTCAAAGTCACAAAGGGACACACGAAAATTTAAGTCTAGCGTATTGCCGATGGAAAACAAAGACGAATATTATAATGTTCTATTGCTAGTCACGGTGTCGCAGGCCACGTCTCTTTGGTGTAGATGCCGCAAATGCTGTAGGTCAGCAGCCGACAGCTCCTGTAGGCGAAGGTTGACATCGACGGCATCTTTGTAGTAGTGGCGACTAGAAAAGAAAGAACCCGATTGCGGGAAAACTTGGGCAGTCAGCGCCTGGTCCAAGAAACTCATTCGGAGCGAAGTGACGGAAAGTAGCCAGGGCGCTGGCTTAAATACTGCGCGGACGCCAAGATATTGCAGGTACTGCTTTCAGACATGTCGGCCTCAGAAGAGGAAAGCTCCACGTGGCCAGTGACCTTTGGCTCAGCTTAAGTTGCTACTTGGTGATTACGCGGAGCGCTGTCATCCCTTGTCTGTCATCTGAAGAGTTGTCCCCTGTGTGGTCCTTGCCCACATGACCTATCTGTGTTGTTGGTTGCTGGCAGGTTAGGCGCACGACCTATACGCAACATAGCATATCTAAAAGCACGTACCTAATGTAGTCTATGTACATTTCTGTATCTTACAACCTACCTACCATTACTTATCGGTTCCTAAGCCTTTACAATATTCATATTAGCATTTTTACAGTTACTACTCTTGTTATTATTATGTGTGGTTGATGTTTTTGTTGGCTTGATATCGACATTCTTAGTCAGTATTTCATTTATCAATGGCTTTAATCACACGAGGTATTATTAGAACTATTTCTGCCTTAGATACAAGCAAATTTGGTTCAAATGACATTTAAACTACTGTTATTACCTTTTTTATCAGTTCTGGCCTGCTGTAGACTACTAGAAAAAAATTCGTTTGCTGGTTAGTCTCTTTTTCTCCTCCTAGAATCCCTTGATTCTTTCGCTGAGGTTCCTTCTCCTCTCGTCTGTCCAGATAATCTGGTCCTTGTACTTTGCTTTCCCGAAACCACTTGCATTTGTCAACCATCATTCGTAATACCTCTTTATTCCACATTTGTTTCTGATTCCTTCTTGTCCTTTCTTATCTCCTCGACCCTTTTGTGGTGGCCTTTAGTTTGGAGATGTAGTTGAACATTTTCTTTGCCGATCTGCATTCTGTCATTCTGAAGAGGGAGGCGTACAGAAAACTGCAGTTTTCTCTTGCGTACAGTGTCTGTGATCTTCTCCATCCGTTTACACAGGTCTTCATTTTCCCCTTCTTTAATCCATCGTTTCTTTTTTGCAGGCCGAGGATACTTCTTAAATTATTGTTTTCCTTTTTCTCCAGTCCCCTCATTTCTCCTGTCATATTCAGTATCAGCCATTCTAAACTGTAAAGTTTGGTTCTTAATCATTGCCTAGTAGAAGACTGTTCTTTTGTTATATCTGTTTTCTAATAACCTGTATGCTACTTCCATCTTTTTGGATTGTCCTTTCTTTATCAAACCTATTCGGCTAGATCCATTCATCAAGGTATTTGATTACATCTATTCTCCCAACAGTGTTTCTCCGTCATGTTTACATTCCATTTATTCTGTTTTTTCCTAGTAGATGGTGAGTTCAGTTTTTTGTTCCTTATCAGTATTGTAGTATTTACCATTAATTATTAAAAACGTAGTGTAGTTATTTTGTTTGGAAAATATTGTTCTATCCGAAAGAATCACAAAAATTTTCGATTTTAGGCGGCACCGGCGACTTCAGATCTTGTAAGTGCCGTTTTTCAAGGAAATTACGTAGACCCGTATAATAAATTTTTTTTTAAGCAAGTTAGCTGAACATTCACAAGCGTCTCCAGTACGACTGAAATGTCGCTGTTTCCATCCAAGTATTTTCTTTGCGTAAATCCTTGAGCCGATATAGGAGATGGTCAGGAGGCCCCAATTTGACCACGTTAAGTAACTAAAGAAGTAAACTAAATCGTCCCTCGCAGATGGGTTAACTGCCCTAAAAATTTAGCACCTAAGGAGATTATTCAATAACGCTATAAAAATTGCACCCTTAACAGTTGCCAATAAATCATGTTTACAATTATACTAAAGTTCTAAGGAAAAGAATACTGAGTGTCAACTTCAAAATTCGTTTACGTCAATCTACCAAAATGCCGACATTGGTAATGGGTATGAAGCGTCAGTGTTTAAGGAAAAAAATATGGGGACTAATAAGCCAAGGCTCGAAGGGAAACTATTGATAAAATATCTATGGATTTGTAATCGATGAAGGTACCACACAGTTTATAGACAACGAAGAACTAGAAGTTGTATAAATATGGTCACTTTGTTAAAACACTGAAGAAGTGAAGACTGTGCAGGGCTAGTCATATGTAGGAATCTCGTATGCTAAACTACTTAACATATCACTCTATAGAAATAAACAATGGAGCTACAGATGAGGTGAACCGCAGAAGTAGACGACAGTATAAAATCGAGGATGATGTAACATGGATAATTATCAACACCAGATGACAAATGCATAAGACAGGTGTTAATCGATGAAGCTTGTGGAGCCGACATGTGACACATGAAAGAAAATAAAAAAGAGAAACGGAGCTACTACGTCCCCTCGAAAGCATTCTTCATGAGGACTCATCTTTTTACGTGCACTCCTAAGAGCGGGCACAACAGGGAACAGCTATGTTAGAAAGTTTGTTGTTCCATTTATATCGGATTTCAGCTGGTCCGCAGTCGATCCCAAAGATCTGATCAAAGCGCAATGTAAGGTGATTCTAAAGCTTAAAGTAAATCGACAACAGCTCAGGATTAATTGTGAGTTTTAACCAGATTCAATCAAACCACTGAGTAAGGCCATAACTTCTAAATGGAAGGATCTGACGTGACATATAGTGCTATGATGTGAGAAGGGGAAGCCAAGTAACCACGACTACAGAGTCCAGACAAAGTGCTTTCACTCACACACACACATACACACACACAGGGAAGAGAAGGGGCACTTTGGGCCAGATGGGCAGCTGACGCAACACGCCGTAACTGGATCCCGGGCAATCCATCACGCTATTGGGCAGAGCGGAACTCGGGGTTAAAGTGTCGGCGCCTGACGCACGACGACTGGGGGAGGCTCTCTCGTCTGCCCGCCGATCAGTAGACGCGAGACCACAAAAGTGCCCAGGCTGTTTGTGAAAACCAAATTATCCCCCGAAATAAGTCATTTTTAGATCAGGTGGTCCGCATGGTGGACAGGTAGATTCTGAGGTATGTAGAGCAACTCATGAGTACGAGGTGCCAGCCAACATTCCCGTTAACTTCCCCATAAAAATTAGAAAACTAAGCTTCCACTTCAATTTCTTCATTTACCTTGAAGACCGTACCCTTACGTTCGTGATTTTCCCGTTGTTGTAAACAGTACTGTAAGTCTGCTTGCTGAATAGTGTTCAAAATTAGTAGATATTCCGCTCGAATCCCTTATTTGAAGTTGAGACGCCACACTTTCAACTTCAGTTTCGTTTTCGGGAAGAGGAAGAAATCACGAGGGGCTATTAGTACGGATGGTGGATGGTTGTCATGTTGGTTTTTGCCAGGAATTCCCGCATAAGTGGCGAGGTGAGTGCAGGAACATTGACAGGATGCAGCAACCAGTCTGTTTTCCCCATCTCTCAGGCCATTTGCGTCTAACATCTTTCCTCTCTCTCTTCAGTACTTCGCAGCGCACCTTCCTGTGACTATACGGTAACTTGGAAAAAAAAAATCGTTATGGACAATTTCATTCTACGATTCCGCTGGGATTCTTCGTATCTAAACATGCCCTGCGGCACAAAACATAGTAATAGTAGATTTGTCCGATGAAATTATATATTTACAGTGATTGGTGTTCCAGTTCTTGTGCTCCTTGTATTACTGCGAAAACTACATTTTCTTTGTTTACTCGATGTAACAGCCGCTCTAGCACGAATGTTTATCATCGCGGTCCATGTTTCGCATAAACGCACTCTACATATAGCATAATCGGCAATGTGGAACCCGCAACAACAAACATAGATTAAGAATGTTAGGACATTTCACTACTGACTGCAGACTACAAGATCCAGTTCTGATAAATATAATGGGAAAAGTGTTAATAGTGACAAGTGTGCAACGTGTTTCGCAAATATTTCGAGCCTGCAATTTAAACAAAATAATGAGTCGACTTCCTTAAGCCGGCCGGGGTGGCCGAGCGGTTCTAGGTTCTACAGTCGGGAACCGCGCGACCGCTACGGTCGCAGGTTCGAATCCTGCCTCGGGCATGGTTGTGTGTGATGTCCTTAGGTTGGTTAGGTATAAGTATTTCTAAATTCTGGGGGACTGATGACCTCAGAAGTTAAGTCCCATAGTGCTCAGAGCCATTTGAACCATTTTCGACTTCCTTAAGGTGTTAACTTTCGTGCATGACAAGGTGCTTTTACATACATCCACCCTATGCGATCAAGCTCTTCCTAAACGGCATGAACACGTGTTGTAGCATCCTCCACATATCTCGTTTTGTTGGACTATCATTACCGTGTTTCGTTCTAAAAAGCTTAACTAACCATCGATTCGTTTCCAATCAAGAGATGAAAGATGCCGTCTAGGGCAATATGTGGCATACTGTTCAATCGTAATCCTTTCTTAGGAAATCGGAAAGTTCGTGCAGTGAAGAACCTAGTGCACCGAAGATCAGGATGAATACACCGATAAATGTCTTTATAAAACTGTATATAAAGTCTCTTAGATATCGCCCATGTGTCAAATGTTGCCCATACCTATCGTGAAAGCAATACCCACGCCACTTTTGATCCCATGCCATCAGCCTCTAGTTTTGAGTTTCCACTAGGCACGTTACTAACAATGAGCTTCACATCGCTGATAGACAAGACAGTGACGATAATTTTCCAGAATATATTTCATCTCCTTTCTGTCTAGGGTGCGGTGAAGTAAATGTGATCCAGTCCAGCTGCTGTTGATTCCATTAAAAAAATGAATGGAAAACCCGAAGGCACAGTATTTTGCAAAAAAAATACATTTTTGTAGCTCTATTTTTTTTCGTGAATACATTAACTGAACTGTATGGTTAATATCACTCACCAATACGTGCTTATAAGCGATATAAGGAAGATTCCTCTCGTAGATTATGTGCTTAGTAACACTTCCGTTTTGCAGTTCTAATATCTAAACTCCATCAGTTGAGTACACTGACATTTATTATTTCAATAAGTAAAGTTTCTAAGATGACAAATGATAAGAAGGAAAGATAGACATGACCCACATGAAATCTATACGATGTTAGTCATGCTGTTCGGAATAAGAAAATGGATAACGCTGAAAAAACGTTTGGGCCAAATGTTGAAGACTAAATTACAAAAAATTGGGAAGGAGAAAACGAACTAATTGTAACGGAAAGAAAGAAGCTAAAGAAGAAATCAGTGCTGTCTATAGAGGTAGGAACAAAGCTTGTTAATTACAGCACTGATATGATTTTTTTCCTTTTTTTTTCACGTTACTCGTAAACCCACCGAGCATATAACTTTCCAGCTAGTAATTAGAAAATATCTTGCCGATACGTAACCGGAACTGAACGACGCTGTTGGCCTGTAGTAACTGATCTCATTTTTGAACAGGAATCCAACAATTAAAACAATTTTCCATATAATCAATTGTAGACTTTTAAATGAAATCAAACATGATACTACGTGCACTAGTCCTTCAGTAAAGTTCAGAAGCAGCGTGATGCAGTGGTTATGATACTGAACTGTTGTATGGAGGATCGAGAGTTCAAAACTCACCTGGACCGTACAACTTTAATTTCTATATTCGGTTCCTGTACATTCTAGAACTATCCACAAATGTCAAGAATCATTGTACTGTAATGTTCTGTACCTGTATATATACTGTATGTTTTCTGACCGGAGGCAGTTCGCTCCGCGCTCTTATCTACATCTACATAGATACTCTGAAAATCACATCTAAGTGCCTGGCAGAGGGTTCATCGAACCACCTTCACAATACTCTATTATTCCAATCTCGTATAGCGCACGGAAAGAATGAACACCTATATCTTTCCGTACGAGCTCTGATTTCCCTTATTTTATCGTGGTGATCGTTCATCCCTATGCATGTCGGTGTCAACAAAATATTTTCGCATTCGGATGAGAAAGTTGATGATTGCAATTACGTGAGAAGATTCCGTCGCAACGAAAAACGCCTTTCTTTTAACGATTTCCAGCCCAAATCCTGTATCATTTCTGTGACACTCTCTCCCATAGTTAGCTATAATACAAAACGTGATGCCTTTCTTTGAACTTCTTCGATGTACTCCGTCAATCCTATCTGGTAAGGATCCCACACCGCGCAGCAGTATTCTAAAAGAGAACGGGCAAGCGTAGTGTAGGCAGTCTCCTTAGTAGGTCTGTTATATTTTCTAAGTGCCATATCAATAAAACGCAGCATTTGGTTAGTCTTCCCCACAACATTTTCTGTGTGTTCCTCCCAATTTAAGTTGTTCGTATCTGTAACACCTAGGTATTTAGTTGAATTTACGGCTTTTAGATTAGACTGATTTATCGTGTAACCAAAGTTTAACGAGTTCCTTTTAGCACTCATGCGGATGACCTCACACTTTTCGTTATTTAGGGTCAACTGCCACTTTCCGCACCATTCAGATATTTTTTCTAAATCGTTTTTCAGTTTGTTTTGATCTTCTGATGACTTTATTAGTCGATAAACGACAGCGTCATCTGCAAACAACCGAAGACGGCTGCTCAGATTGTCTCCCAAATCGTTTATATAGATAAGGAACAGAAAAAGGCCTATAACACTACCTTATATGTGCAAGTGCTGAATAAACCTTCCTTAAGTGAAGTTAGTGTTCGTCATTCATCTAATTACACCTTCGTACACGTGAAAATATAATTCTGGTCATGGCCTAAGCCGAAGCACGTTAAGGTGTTATAATTTATAATATAAAAATGGGATCAAGGCGAAAACTTGTTTTAATTAGTGCTATAATGATCGCGAGTTTGAAAAATCATTATACGCCATGGCAGAAATCATCATGACAAACGAGAACTCTTATTTTTCTAGCGTTATGACCCTAGGGTTCAATTAACATAAGGCAATTTTTTCTCTAATTCTCTTAAGGGGTAGTATGTGGTTCATAAGCCTGCTTCGTAAGACAAACGAAAACTCAGTACCATGGTCTCTGCATGGTAGTTAATATATCCGGCCTCCCTGCTCCCCCTTCACCACGCCCTCTAATCCCTTGATGATAATTTTTTCCAGAAAAAGATATTAACCTAAATAACAAAATTCTACCAGATTCATTGTAGGATTTCAGTAATCAGGAAGGATCCAAATAAATCTATTCTGTTAACGGATGAAACATTCTTGTTTTATTTGTGAAATATACATGTAGGGTGGTCAGAAACAGACAGTAAAGCTTGTAATTGTGTTGCAGGATGGGTTGTGCTGAGAAATAACTGTTGAGAAAAAAATTCTATACGTTGCGCCGCATCCGAGATAATTAGCATTAAAGTTTGCCAATCAGACCGTTGAGCGCGCCAATTCAAACTTCCCAACAGATACAATTAGTTGGTTGATTGGTTGATATGGTGGAACAGACCAAACAGCGAGGTCATCAGTCTCATTACAATTAGTGTCAGTTGTTCTTCCAGCGCAAATCAGGCGTGGGTAACCTTTACTGACCTCGGGCCTAATTCACGTGTTTACTTAAGTTCGGGGGTCACCTTGTCACGTGACGCGAAGTTAGAACTATAGCCTCCGTGACGTTAATGTTGATTGGCTACTGCACTGATGTGGATGGCACTCCTTTCCCGAAACGCCATTCCAACAAACTATGCTTCAAAACGCACGTCATTAAGAGTATTTTCTTCTTCACCCCCTCTTCAGATGTTTACATTTATTTACGCCCCGTGAATATCGTTTCTTTACTTACGACATTTTACAAGAGCTGCCTTAAAAACTATCGTTGCCAAGTTCTGCAGCACGTCGCTCTCTCCGCCACGAATTTCTTCCGAGGGCCGGATTGAAACCAGTCACAGGCCGGATCCAGCCAACGGGTTAAAGGTTGCTCAACCATGGCATAGATTGTAGCGCACGACAATGTTCATCCTCTGGCTCGCGTTCGATCCTAACTGCCGTCCCACGTTCTTTTTTTGTATCGCTCTCTCTTTCAGTTTTAGGAAGCCAAACGAAGGAAGCTCCAGTAGCCCACTTGAATTTTCGCTCGCAGGGATCTGATTCGCTAAATTCGGTGCTAATTTACTCGGAAACGAGGCAAGTTAACGAATTTATTTCTCAACAGTTATTTCTCAGCACAGCCTACCCTGCAACATCCTGCCGTGCTTTTCATGCTGTTTCTGACCACCTCGCATGTATATATGAATATATTCTCAACGTGACCGAGGCTGCGCTCGTATGATAATTGATATTACGAGTGACGCTGAGTAAGTAAGCTACTGTACGTGCAGTAACATCAGCTTCCCTCTTGTGGCTACCTGTCAGGGTCAGCATAGCTGATGACATGTTCCCCATTCTCCTCCCTGCATACAAAGAGACAAGGGAGGGGTGTACATCTATGCATGGTGCCACTGTGGGTGGCTGGTTGATTCTGGTGGGGGGGGGGGGGAGGGGGGGCTGGGACCAAACAGCGAAGTCATCGGTCCTATTGGGTGAGGGAAGGATGGGGAAGGAAGTTGTCAAGTCGTCCGTGCTCTTCCACAGGAACTGTCCTAGCAAAGTAGTGTGGAAGTACAGATTAAACGCATTGAAGACTGTACAAGCATTGTATTCATTACTTTGAATCGTATCACGTAGAAATAATCGACCCATAAAAGCATTTTCACAAACATGATGAAGTTCGAAAAGCAAATTCAAATCAATAATTATCTTGTACCACACACTTTCTAAACTAGCCTGTTATCTTTCTTAGGGCTCAAGCTACCTCCTTAGCAAATTTTATCGAAATCGGTGAGGCAGGTTAGTAATAATAGATTTAAAGTCTTGCATGGTGCGGCAGTTTTCCACGCATGTCAGTGTTTATGACGTCATATATCCAGAAATGTGTGTTTTACACTGATATACTTTTGCAAGTACATTCAATGGTCTATGCGAATAGTCTGTAAAATGTGTCGCAAATACAGTTAGTAGTAAAGAAGTAAAAAATTAAGTCATGCCTCATGCGAAAATAAACAGCGAAAATGTAATTAGCGGGAATAGGTTTGGTAAAGGTTTGAAATTATGTAAATAGTTTGTTGGAAGTCACTAAGTGCTCTCATTCTCAGATACTGGATGAATAAAATCTGTATATTATCGCGTCGTAGCGTACGCTTCTTTCTCAACCTAAACTCCACCCCTTTGAGAGGTACGTTGTTCTTACGAACACAGCGACTGTTTCCAGACAGCAAGTGATACGTGTACCAAGTTGTTGAATTCGGTACAGTGTTTTCAGAGCAAATACGGAGGATACATAGAAACGAATACCTACATTTTTAATAAATACGTACATTTTTTAATATACGTATGTGTACACCTGTTCGGTGCCCAAAGCTGTACTTAGGTTACCGGCGAAAACCCCATGAAAATGCGTCTGGTAGGTTTGGAGATTATCGTGTCCAAATAGACAGGCGGAGACAAGAGGTAAGTTTAGTAAAACTTTAAATCACGGTATCTTTCCTTTTCCGTGATCTGATTTTGATGTACTAAAGCCTATAGGGTACCCCAAACAGGGAAACCTCATGAAAATTCATCTAGTACTTTTGGAGATCAACGCGTTCAAAAACAAACAGACACGAGGGTTTTATGGTTTTATTATTAGTATACATTAGAACAGGGTCTTCAATAATTTACAGCCCAACACGAAAATTAGTCTACTTCGCTTATTTCCATTCGATATTCTGGGGTAACTTTTTCCTTTCACAAATGGTATTTTTGGCTTACCAAAGGAGAGATAGATCAGTATATGCTGCCTTATGTTGACCCATGTTCTGGAGCCTGGGAATTCTGATATTGCCTCGCAGTATATACATTTACTGCCATGTCGTTTGTTGTTAACAATATGAGCTTACTCCCAAGAATTAGTAGCTTTGGCTCAGCAGAAATCCAGTTTGCAATTAGATCGCACTTTCTTGACTCTTGCGAATAAAGGCCTGCTGTACTCTGCTGAATTAGAAAATGTTAGCAGTAATCCTCGCACTTTCAGGTATGAAATGGAAAATTTCCTCATGGCTCATTCCTAGTCTGTTAGGGAGTTGATGAAAAAAAAAAACTAATCCGATTCCTGTGTACATGCTAACGTATACACAGCTGCTTGTTATCTGCATGGGCTTTGTGTAAATTTTTCTTCACTCTTTATCAACTTTTCTTATGTTAGTTTCATAATCTGACTCGTTCCACAGCCGTGGAGTTTTGCTCCTCACTGTAGTCCTACGGAACTAGAACAAAATAAAATGTAAAATATAAGCGTAGGCTTCTGCGGCCATTGTTACAGTCAACAAAATTCTTCTGGGTATGTGACCTCAGTCAATGAGTTAAATTCTCAGACGTTTGGCCCACTGTTGCAAATGGCCTTCCTCAGGGTGTTTGTGCTAACTGAATCAGATTTTTTCTTTATTGTTATTTTAATTCCCCAAAATTAGAATGAATTGGCAGCAGATAAAAACTGCTTTCAGCCAATGGCTACATAAACTGTATTTAAAAGATAGTTAAAATATATAAAAATATGACAATAACAGATGATTTTGTAAAACACACATTGGACAACGATATTTATTACTTTTAAATAAAAACAAATGACAAGAAACAAGGTTTTGGTAAAATACACATTGATGCAGAATGCCGATAGGTTTCAATGCTCATTTACCGATTTATATTATACTTAAAATATGATCACTGATGAATGTGAATGATGCCAAGGTGTAGAGGTGATACTAGGTGATGCATGAAAATAATTGTCGTGATGACGATGTGCTGATGAGTATGACTATAGGTGAAGAACACTCAGTATTGTACAACACTCAGTATAATGTCATATATACACTCCTGGAAATGGAAAAAAGAACACATTGACACCGGTGTGTCAGACCCACCATACTTGCTCCGGACACTGCGAGAGGGCTGTACAAGCAATGATCACACGCACGGCACAGCGGACACACCAGGAACCGCGGTGTTGGCCGTCGAATGGCGCTAGCTGCGCAGCATTTGTGCACCGCCGCCGTCAGTGTCAGCCAGTTTGCCGTGGCATACGGAGCTCCATCGCAGTCTTTAACACTGGTAGCATGCCGCGACAGCGTGGACGTGAACCGTATGTGCAGTTGACGGACTTTGAGCGAGGGCGTATAGTGGGCATGCGGGAGGCCGGGTGGACGTACCGCCGAATTGCTCAACACGTGGGGCGTGAGGTCTCCACAGTACATCGATGTTGTCGCCAGTGGTCGGCGGAAGGTGCACGTGCCCGTCGACCTGGGACCGGACCGCAGCGACGCACGGATGCACGCCAAGACCGTAGGATCCTACGCAGTGCCGTAGGGGACCGCACCGCCACTTCCCAGCAAATTAGGGACACTGTTGCTCCTGGGGTATCGGCGAGGACCATTCGCAACCGTCTCCATGAAGCTGGGCTACGGTCCCGCACACCGTTAGGCCGTCTTCCGCTCACGCCCCAACATCGTGCAGCCCGCCTCCAGTGCTGCCGCGACAGGCGTGAATGGAGGGACGAATGGAGACGTGTCGTCTTCAGCGATGAGAGTCGCTTCTACCTTGGTGCCAATGATGGTCGTATGCGTGTTTGGCGCCGTGCAGGTGAGCGCCACAATCAGGACTGCATACGACCGAGGCACACAGGGCCAACACCCGGCATCATGGTGTGGAGAGCGATCTCCTACACTGGCCGTACACCACTGGTAATCGTCGAGGGGACACTGAATAGTGCACGGTACATCCAAACCGTCATCGAACCCATCGTTCTACCATTCCTAGACCGGCAAGGGAACTTGCTGTTCCAACAGGACAATGCACGTCCGCATGTATCCCGTGCCACCCAACGTGCTCTAGAAGGTGTAAGTCAACTACCCTGGCAAGCAAGATCTCCGGATCTGTCCCCCATTGAGCATGTTTGGGACTGGATGAAGCGTCGTCTCACGCGGTCTGCACGTCCAGCACGAACGCTGGTCCAACTGAGGCGCCAGGTGGAAATGGCATGGCAAGCCGTTCCACAGGACTACATCCAGCATCTCTACGATCGTCTCCATGGGAGAATAGCAGCCTGCATTGCTGCGAAAGGTGGATATACACTGTACTAGTGCCGACATTGTGCATGCTCTGTTGCCTGTGTCTATGTGCCTGTGGTTCTGTCAGTGTGATCATGTGATGTATCTGACCCCAGGAATGTGTCAATAAAGTTTCCCCTTCCTGGGACAATGAATTCACGGTGTTCTTATTTCAATTTCCAGGAGTGTATATAAAGAAAACAAATAACATGTAGACGACTATTCATCAAGAGCGTCGATGAGGTCTGTCGGAGCTGGTCCTAGCTCGGCGAGGAACTGGCTGTACTGCTGCTGCGCTGGCCTTATAAAGCCGGCGGAGGTCGGCGGAGTACTCCAACTTCCCTGTTTCTGTGAGGCGACCTCTGCAGAAAAAGGTTCGCATTAGTCTCTAGCAAGTTCTGTTTGTTTTGAAGAACAGTGTTCCTCTCTCTTGCAAGTGCTTGTGTATGTTATATGGTACACGGGGGTGTCTTGAGTGTAGTCTACCTCGGAGGGGCCGTCTGTGGCAGACGTAACAATAGGGTGCTGCAAAATTGCAGGTAGCGACTAGAAGTCAGAAAGGTGGATGAAGGGGGAAGCAGAAAAAGGAAAGATGGTATGTGGCGGAGTGTAGTGATTAGGGTCAAAAAGAGAGGTGTTAATTGTTGGGGAAATTAAATGAGATTTTTTTCCTTATTGTTATTTCATTCCCTTCCCGGCACGTGAGAGGGGCGGGGTGGCGTGGGGTTTTATGGGGGGTTGCTAGGAACGGTACAATTAACATGATCTTCAGCCGCTAGAGTGTGTTCACTAACGTAGATGCTTAACACAAAACAAGGAGACAAATTTACCACGAATTTGAAATTTTTAAAAGGTGATGTTAATTTGAGAGCGTAAGAAATAATGCTCACTGAAAAAATTAATAGTTGAAAAACAGTGACAAAAGTGTGGACAGACTCCACAGTTAAAAACGCTTGAAGAACACTAAACACTTGGAAAAGCAGAAGAGACACTCACTGTTAAAATCGGAAAACTGTACACTTTCACTAAAACAGGAAGAGGACCTGCCCTGGGATGCTAGATTGTGAATGAAACGAAAGGTGGGTGTGGAGGGAGGAGATAGGAGACTGGCGGTGATGCAGAGGATTGGTAAGAGGTGATGATGAGATAGGATGTTTGGACAAGGATGGAGGGATAGCTGGTACTGGAATCTATAAATTTGAAAGTAAAATGGAGTGGGGAGCGACAGGGAACTGTGGCATGGGTATATAACGAGTAAGGAGGGGGGGGGGGTTAGGGGGGATGGATTCAGAGTTGGTAGGATGGGTATATGTAGGGGGGGGGGGGAGTTTGCGGTCAAGGAGAGAGAGAGAAGAAATTTCTTTGGGAGAGGACATAGAAAGTGTGCAGGTATAGGGTTGATGGGATGTGTAGGTAGAGGCACAGCAGCACACTAAGATTAGAAAGGAGAGTGGACACACTAGGATTGTTGGTGACCAGTTTGCTGACGGTGTAGGTTATTTGGAGGAGTTTGACAGTGTAGATTATATGAAGGTGGTCAGTGTGAGTGAGAAGAGGTGGGAGTGTGCTAGACTGATAACGGATTCTTGTGGGGAAGGTCATTGCGGTACAGCTGTAGCAGTAAATTATCAAAAAAAATGTAGATAATATTTTACATATTAATCTCTATAGTTATTTCCCCAGTAAGTCAGCCTGTCGGCTTTAAAAACTACTCCGCCGATCGCTCTCTTTCTCTGTAATGACGCTGCCACACGAGTCGGATTCCTCCCTCATTGGGTTAAAAATCGTTAAGGGCGCCATTATTGCGCCGGTCCGGTGTGGCCCGCTGGACAGCACTCGGCTCTCTGCGAAATTAGAATCCCGCGGTGGCAGGTAACGGCCGTGTATTACCCGGAGGTGGCTCCATCACTGGTCGTAGTCGGACGCCACATGCCGGCGATTGTCCGCCGCCAGCGGCAGAGTGCTTTCAAAACACAGTTAAAACGCCCTCAATTATTAACACGAGCAGTCGCCGCCGGCTGGCAATCAATGGAAGCGCAAAAGTGAAGGATCCGGAATGTTGTAGCCCCGTATCTGCCTACGTGTCCGACCACTGGGATTCTTTGCTAGACATGTGTCGATTTAGAGAAAGCGCTTGACAGTGGTGATTGGATTACTCTCTTCCGAATTCCGAGGATAGCAGGGGAAAAATACACTGAGGGGAAAGTATCTACAACTTCTGCAGAAACCAGACAGCAGTTACAAGTGTCGGTGGACGTACGAGAGACGTTCAAAAGTAATGCCACACTTTTTTTCCTCGTCCAGTTTCGACTGATAAAATGTTGAATTTACTGTGAGACATCGTGGATTACTTACGCTCCAGTCCCTACAGTTTCATGAAGTTCCGATGGCTGGCAGCACTATACGTAGCCTTCAAAATGGCGTCTGTAACCAAGTAGAGAGCTGCCATTGGCGGGAAAACACAGCATGGCAGACAGTCACAGACGTTTGCAGAACGTCTCATGAGACCAAGCACTGAACAAAAGCACGGTGAGTCGTTGGGCGAGGCGTCTGCCATCATCGCGACAAGTTCACGCAAACCTGTCTGATTTCCTGCAATGCAATGTGTTCGTCGCCAGAAAAATGCAAACGTACTTCTTCTCTATGACAATGGAAGGCTTCACGCAAGTCTGTGTGCGTCCGAGAGTAGCTCACGAAATTGCATTGGAGTGTTCTTCCTTATCCGCCCTACAGCCCGGATCTCGCACCTTCCGACTTCCACCTGTTTGGCGCAATGAACGATTCACTCTGCGGTGAGTAACACGTGGACGATGGTGAGACTATCGAAGCAACAAGACTTGGCTTCGACGTCGACCAGCAGACTGATATCATACGAGGATAGAAGCCTTCCCAGTAAGGTGCCGTTAGGCCTTTTCATTTAACGGAGATTATGTTCAGAAATACGGTTTTTTAGCCAAAAGAGTGGGGACTAATACGCTGTATTGGAATCCTGAATAAAACAACCATGCTTTCAGAAAGAAAGTGTTACATTATTTACTGAAGTCCCGTCTTAGAAGAAGGGAAGCAATAGTTAAGAAAAGAATGAGACATGTCTGGAACCTGTCCCCGATATTATTCAATTTCTATATCGTGCAATCAGTGAGGAAACAAAACAAAAATTTGTAAAGGGAATTAAAGTTCAGGAAGAAGAAATGAAAACACAGAAGTTTGCTGCTGACATTGCAATTTTGTAAGAAACAGGAAATACTTGGAAGATCAGTGAACGGAAGGACAATGTCTTGTAACAAGAATATACAGGGTGTTTCAAAAATGATCGGTATATTTGAAACGATAATAAAAACTAAACGAGCAGCGATAGAAATACACCGTTTGTTGCAATATGCTTGGGACAACAGTACATTTTCAGGCAGACAAACTTTCGAAATTACAGTAGTTACAATTGTCAACAACAGATGGCGCTGCGGTCTGGGAAACTCTATAGTACGATATTTTCCACATATCCACCATGCGTAGCAATAACATGGCGTAGTCTCTGAATGAAATTACCCGAAACCTTTGACAACGTGTCTGGCGGAATGGCTTCACATGCAGATGAGATGTACTGCTTCTGCTGTTCAATTGTTTCTGGATTCTGGCGGTACACCTGGTCTTTCAAGTGTCCCCACAGAAAGAAGTCACAGGGGTTCATGTCTGGCGAATAGGGAGGCCAATCCACGCTGCCTCCTGTATGTTTCGGATAGCCCAAAGCAATTACACGATCATCGAAATATTCATTCAGGAAATTAAAGACGTCGGCCGTGCGATGTGGCCGGGCACCATCTTGCATAAACCACGAGGTGTTCGCAGTGTCGTCTAAGGCAGTTTGTACCGCCACAAATTCACGAAGAATGCCCAGATAGCGTGATGCAGTAATCGTTTCGGATCTGAAAAATGGGCCAATGATTCCTTTGGAAGAAATGGCGACCCAGACCAGTACTTTTTGAGGATGCAGGGACGATGGGACTCCAACATGGGGCTTTTCGGATCCCCATATGCGCCAGTTCTGTTTATTGACGAAGCCGTCCAGGTAAAAATAAGCTTCGTCAGTAAACTAAATGCTGCCCACATGCATATCGCCGTCATCAATCCTGTGCACTATATCGTTAGCGAATGTCTCTCGTGCAGCAATGGTAGCGGCGCTGAGGGGTTGCCGCGTTTGAATTTTGTATGGATAGAGGTGTAACCCCCCATGAACCATGGACCTTGCCGTCGGTGGGGAGGCTTGCGTGCCTCAGCGATACAGATGGCCGTACCGTAGGTGCAACCACAACGGAGGGGTATCTGTTGAGAGGCCAGACAAACATGTGGTTCCTGAAGAGGGGCAGCAGCCTTTTCAGTAGTTGCAGGGGCAACAGTCTGGATGATTGACTGATCTGGCCTTGTAACATTAACCAAAACTGCCTTGTTGTGCTGGTACTGCGAACGGCTGAAAGCAAGGGGAAACTACAGCCGTAATTTTTCCCGAGGACATGCAGCTTTACTGTATGATTAAATGATGATGGTGTCCTCTTGGGTAAAATATTCCGGAGGTAAAATAGTCCCCCATTCGGATCTCCGGGCGGGGACTACTCAAGGGGACGTCATTATCAGGAGAAAGAAAACTGGCGTTCTACGGATCGGAGCGTGGAATGTCAGATCCCTTAATCGGGCAGGTAGGTTAGAAAATTTACGAAGGGAAATGGATAGGTTAAAGTTAGATATAGTGGGAATTAGTGAAGTTCGGTGGCAGGAGGAACAAGACTTTTGGTCAGGTGAATACAGGGTTATAAATACAAAATCAAATAGGGGTAATGCAGGAGTAGGTTTCATAATGAATAAAAAAATAGGAGTGCGGGTTAGCTACTATAAGCAGCCTAGTGATCGCATTATTGTGGCCAAGATAGACACAAAGCCCATGCCTACTACAGTAGTACAAGTTTATATGCCAACTAGCTCTGCAGATGATGAAGAAATTGAAGAAATGTATGACGAGATAAAAGAAATTATTCAGGTAGTGAAGGGAGACGAAAATTTAATAGTCATGGGTGACTGGAATTCGTCAGTAGGAAAAGGGGGAGAAGGAAACATAGTAGGTGAATATGGATTGGGGGGAAGAAATGGAAGAGGAAGCCGCCTTGTAGAATTTTGCACAGAGCATAACTTAATCATAGCTAACACTTGGTTCAAGAATCATAAAAGAAGGTTGTATACATGGAAGAATCCTGGAGATACTAAAAGGTATCAGATAGATTATATAATGGTAAGACAGAGATTTAGGAACCAGGTTTTAAATTGTAAGACATTTCCAGGGGCAGATGTGGATTCTGACCACAATCTATTGGTTATGAACTGCAGATTGAAACTGAAGAAACTGCAAAAAGGTGGGAATTTAAGGAGATGGTACCTGGATAAACTGAAAGAACCAGACGTTGTAGAGAGTTTCAGGGAGAGCATAAGGGAACAATTGACAGGAATAGGAGAAAGAAATACAGTAGAAGAAGAATGGGTAGCTCTGAGGGATGAAGTAGTGAAGGCAGCAGACGATCAAGTAGGTAAAAAGGCTAATAGAAATCCTTGGTTAACAGAAGAAATATTGAATTTAATAGATGAAAGGAGAAAATATAAAAATGCAGTGAATGAAGCAGGCAAAAAGGAATACAAACGTCTCAAAAATGAGATCGACAGGAAGTGCAAAATGGCTAAGCAGGGATGGCTAGAGGACAAATGTAAGGATATAGAGGCTTGTCTCACTAGGGGTAAGATAGATACTGCCTACAGGAAAATTAAAGAGACCTTTGGAGAGAAGAGAACCACTTGTATGAATATCAAGAACTCAGATGGAAACCCAGTTCTAAGCAAAGAAGGGAAGGCAGAAAGGTGGAAGGAGTATATAGAGGGTTTATACAAGGGCGATGTACTTGAGGACAATATTATGGAAATGGAAGACGATGTAGACGGAGACGAAATGGGAGATAAGATACTGCGTGAAGAGTTTGACAGAGCACTGAAAGACCTGAGTCGAAACAAGGCCCCGGGAGTAGACAACATTCCATTAGAACTACTGATGGCCTTGGGAGAGCCAGTCATGACAAAACTGTACCATCTGGTGAGCAAGATGTATGAGACAGGCGAAATTCCCTCAGACTTCAAGAAGAATATAATAATTCCAATCCCAAAGAAAGCAGGTGTTGACAGATGTGAAAATTACCGAACTATCAGTTTAATAAGTAACAGCTGCAAAATACTAACGCGAATTCTTTACAGACGAATGGAAAAACTGGTAGAAGCGGACCTCGGGGAAGATCAGTGTGGATTCCGTAGAAATGTTGGAACACGTGAGGCAATACTAACCTTACGACTTAGAAGAAAGATTAAGAAAAGGCAAACCTACGTTTCTAGCATTTGTAGACTTAGAGAAAGCTTTTGACAATGTTGACTGGAATACTCTCTTTCAAATTCTGAAGGTGGCAGGGGTAAAATACAGGGAGCGAAAGGCTATTTACAATTTGTACAGAAACCAGATGGCAGTTATAAGAGTCGAGGGTCATGAAAGGGAAGCAGTGGTTGGGAAGGGAGTGAGACAGGGTTATAGCCTCTCCCCGATGTTATTCAATCTGTATATTGAGCAAGCAGTAAAGGAAACAAAAGAAAAATTCGGAGTAGGTATTAAAATTCATGGAGAAGAAGTAAAAACTTTGAGGTTCGCCGATGATATTGTAATTCTGTCAGACACAGCAAAGGACTTGGAAGAGCAGTTGAACGAAATGGACAGTGTCTTGAAAGGAGGATATAAGATGAACATCAACAAAAGCAAAACGAGGATAATGGAATGTAGTCAAATTAAGTCGGGTGATGCTGAGGGAATTAGAGTAGGAAATGAGACACTTAAAGTAGTAAAGGAGTTTTGCTATTTAGGGAGTAAAATAACTGATGATGGTCGAAGTAGAGAGGATATAAAATGTAGACGCAATGGCAAGGATATCGTTTCTGAAGAAGAGAAATTTGTTAACATCGAGTATAGATTTAAGTGTCAGGAAGTCGTTTCTGAAAGTATTTGTATGGAGTGTAGCCATGTATGGAAGTGAAACATGGACGACAAACTAGTTTGGACAAGAAGAGAATAGAAGCTTTCGAAATGTGGTGCTACAGAAGAATGCTGAAGATAAGGTGGGTAGATCACGTAACTAATGAGGAGGTATTGAATAGGATTGAGGAGAAGAGAAGTTTGTGGCACAACTTGACTAGAATAAGGGATCGGTTGGTAGGACATGTTTTGAGGCATCAAGGCATCACAAATTTAGCATTGGAGGGCAGTGTGGAGGGTAAAAATCGTAGAGGGAGACCAAGAGATGAATACACTAAGCAGATTCAGAAGGATGTAGGTTGCAGTAGGTACTGGGAGATGAAGAAGATTGCACAGGATATTGTAGCATGGAGAGCTGCATCAAACCAGTCTCAGGACTGAAGACCACAACAACAACAACAACAACAGAGGTGTAAACTCTGGCGCATGAGACGATACGTGGACGTTGGCGTCATTTGGACCGCAGCTGCAACACGGCGAACGGAAACCCGAGGCCGCTGTTGGATCACCTGCTGCACTAGCTGCGCGTTGCCCTCTGTGGTTGCCGTACGCGGTCGCCCTACCTTTCCAGCACGTTCATCCGTCACGTTCCCTGTCCGTTGAAATTTTTCAAACAGATCCTTTATTGTATCGCTTTTCGGTCCTTTGCTCACATTAAACCTCCGTTGAAAACCTCGTCTTGTTGCAACAACACTGTGTTCTAGGCGGTGGAATTCCAACACCAGAAAAATCCTCTGTTCTAAGGAATAAACCATGTTGTCCACAGCACACTTGCACGTTGTGAACAGCACACGCTTACAGCAGAAAGACGACGTACAGAATGGCGCACCCACAGACTGCGTTGTCTTTTATATCTTTCACATCACTTGCAGCGCCATCTGTTGTTGAAAATTGTAACAACTGTAATTTCGAAAGTTTGTCCGCCTGAAAATGTACTGTTGTCCCAAGCATATTGCAACAAACGGTGTATTTCTATCGCTGCTCGTTTAGTTTTTATTGCCGTTTCAAATATACCGGTCATTTTTGAAACACCCTGTAAGATTAATGGCAACGTAAGTGGAGCAAGGTGTATAGTCCTTAATTGTGTCAGTTCGAATAAAGAGTGGAAATTTGATATTCAGTTAGCCTTCCTACACTTAGTCAAACATACAGCTGCTTTATTCTCCACTTCTGTCCAAATCTTAAAACATACACTCTATTTCATTGTGTTTGGGGCAGTGTGTTTGCTTATTTATTGTTATCATTTGCGAGTCTTTGTGGCCTGTGGTAGAGTTCACTTTTATTATTTTTTTCTGCGACTGCAGGATGGCAGTTACTCTCTCACCGACGAATATGATGGCACATCATCAGCTACAAATAGTACTAAAGAACGTTTGTCATTCAGGCACCAGAAAATTCAAAGATAATTTAAAATTTTAATAAATTTGAACACCCGAGGCCCAACCTTATCAACGTATATTGTCGTATCTCTTCTCGAACCCAATTTTTTGTCTGAACAACATGAGAATGATGTATTACCACTTTCCAAATATTAAATAATTAAACGGCTTAGATTAAGCAAGAAACTGGAATATTTTCAGGTTTCTGTAAACACTGAAAAACCCAAAATTTGTTTTTGTACATACAATTTTGTATTCCTTCTTTCTCCCCCTAAACAGGTTCATGTCGCAGCAGTTGCCATTGTGTGCTTCTTCATCATAAAGTTTGTGGTATTAAAAATGAAGGACGGTTGTATGTCTTGGTGTATGAAGCGCTGTGTTTTAGTTTTACAACTCGTATCATCTAAAAGCTATTCACGACCACTTACCTCCTTTTTCCCCTGTGATCTCAATTTCTTCTTTTCTTTCTCAACGCAGATGTGGCATATTCGTTTTGTGCGATATGGTGGCTACACTTTGTGGACAATCCGCCATACGTTCAGTCTTCTCCCATTACAATTTGGGGGAACCATAAATACACATGAACCGCTCCCATCTTCTTTTCATATTTCCAACACCTGGCTACAAGACCAGTTCTTGAAAAGTACGACATAGTGTCGTAATGGATACCATAATAACCGACAAACTATGTAAATTGTTGAATCACAGACAAAATAACACATTTTTCATTGTCTCCATCTCTGCATCCCGCTAGCCACCAAGTGGTGTGTGGTGGAGAGCACTATTCACGCCAAAGTCATATTCCCCACCCACCTTGCCCCCCCCCCCCCCCCCCCACCACACAGTCACACACACACACGCTGTTACACTTGCGGATCGCGCGAGTGAAAAACGACTGTCTGAACACCTCAGTACGAGCTCTAATTTCCCTTATTTGTGAATGGTGATCATTGCCCGATATGAAAGTTGGTGGTAATAATATATGCTCTACATACTCGGCGAAGATCGGATTTCTGAATTTAGTGAGCAGCCCCTTCCGTTTAGCGCGTCGTCTATCTGCAAGTGTGTCACACTTCAAACTTTCTATGAGATTTGCAACGCTCTCGCGATGGCTAAATGTACTAGTCACGAATCTTGCCGCTCTTCTTTGGACCTTCTCAATCTCTTGAATCAGACCCCTGGTAAGGGTCCCATACAGACAAAAAATACTCTAAGACTAGACGAACTGAAGTATTGTAAGCAATTTCCTTCGTTGAAGGTCTACATCGCTTCACGATTGAACCAACAAACCGCAATCTAGAGTTTGCCTTACCTGTTACTTATGTAATTTGATCGTTCCATTTTGATCATTTCGAACAGTCACACACAGATACTTGATGGAAGTTACCGCTTAGAAAGACTGGGAATTTATTTTGTACTCGTACATTAATGGGGATTTTCGCTTTGTTATACGCAGTAGGTTACACTTACTAATATTGAGAGATAGCTGCCAGTCACTACACCGCGCATTTATGTTCTCAAATCCTCATTGATTCGTTCACAAATTTCGTGTGATACTACTTTACTGTAGCCTACAGCATCATCGGCAAACAGTCTAATGCCACTGTCAACACCATCAATCACATCGTTTACGCAAATCGTAAAAAGCAGTGGACCTATTACGCTGCCCTGAGGCACACCTGAAGTTACGCTTGTTTCTATTGAAGTCACCTCATTCAGGACGACATACAGCTTTCTGTCTGTAAGAAAACTTTTTTTTCCAACCGCATATGTCATCGGATAGTCCGTAAGCACGCATATTTTGGAGCAAGCGACAGTGCGGAACTGAGTCGAACGCCTTTCGAAAATCTAGAAATTTGGCATCAACCTGGGAGCCGGTATCTAGAGCCTGTCGTATATCATGCACAAAGAGGGCCAGCTCGTACAACCGCTGTTTCCTAAAACCGTGCTGGTTTCTGCAGATGAGCTTCTCAGAGTCTAGAAAGGTCATTATATCTGAACACAAAATATGTTCCATGATTTTACAACAAATCGATGGCAGTGAAATTGGCCGGTAATTATGTGCATCAGATTTTCTACCCTTTTTATAGATTGCTATGAGCTGGGCCTTCTTCCAGTCCCGTGGAACTTTCCGCTGTTCGAATGATCTCTGATAGATGATGGATAAGAATGGTGCTATATTTGTAGCATAGTCAACATAAAATCTTACGGGGATACCGTCTGGGCCAGATGCCTTCCTGGCATCTAAGAATCTGTATTACAATTCGAGATACACTAAACACTATGTCAGCCATACTTGTGTTTGTTAGATGATTGAAAGGGGGAATGATGCTGCAGTCCTCCACCGCAAACTAGTTTTTCAAAGCTAGGTTTAGAATTTCGGCCTTCTGTTTATCATTATCCGTTACATTACCCGTACTGTCAGCAAGAGAAAGTATTGAATTATTTGTAGCGTCATAGATTTTACGTACGTCCTAAATCTTTTGGAGTTATTTTTAGGATCAGCAGATAAAATATTGATTTCAAATTCGTTATAAGAATCTCTCATTGACCTTTTGACAGCTGCTTTCATTTCGGATAATTTCTGTTTGTCAGCGGGGCAGTGACAACGCTTAAAACGACTGTGCAAAATTCTTTACTTTCTCAGCAACTTACTAATATTTTTGTTGAACCAAGGTAGATCCTTTCCCTCCCCTATATTTTTGCTAGGCACATATTTCTCTAGCACGTGGTGGACAATACCTTTAAATTCCGACCAAAGATGCTCAATATCTTTGTGTCCCGCGGTGAATGCATTTAGCTGACTGTGAAGATATTCGTTAATGATAGTTTTATTTGCTTTCCCAAACAAGAAAACTCTACGCTGTTTCTTTGGTTTTTTTGCAACTTCCACTGACATAGAAACCACAACTGCTTTATGGTCGCTAATACCTTCTTCGAGTTTAACTCCCTCAAAAAGATCTGGTTTGTTTGTCGCCAAAATATGTAATATGTTCCCATCTCGAGTTGGTTTTCTAACCAATTGCTCAAGATTGTATGTTGAGAGAGCTCCTAGAAAAACTTCACACGCGTCTTTGCTTGTGCCTCCTGTAATTGTCCCTGTCCATGGACGCCAGATTAAAGTCTCCACCTTTAACTAATGGATAATTTGGATATTTGTTCCTATGTACTCAAGACTTTCCCTGAAACGTTCTGCGACGTTTGTTGTGGATGCTGGTGGTCTATAAAAACATCCTAATACAATGGTCACTCCTTGTCTGATTGACACCTTTATCCAGACTATTTCACAGTCAGACCAAGTATCGATCTCAACTGCGCTTAAACAGGTTTTAACTGCAATGAACACACCACCTCGACGGAGACGGAACATTTAGACACTAATTCACCTCCCCTTCTTGGTGACTGTATAGGGAAATAAATATCGTTGTTCAAGATCTATCGTTTTACACACGTCCGTATGGAGCGATCTGTCATTGGTGAATAGGAAAAACTTCTGTAGCCAAGATCGCTTGGTATTTTATTTATTTATTTTTGTTCCACAATGGCCGGGGAAACTACATCACACTTGCTTTTCAAACACACGAAAACATTGCAACCAATTGTGTGCCCAGGAGAGGAGATGCACACACATTGTAAGTGCACTGGTAGCCCACGTACACCACATTTTTTCAATAGTTTTACTCAGGCTGGCATGCAGACAAACTATAGAGCTCTAATTCAGTTCTCTTGAGGACTACGTGATGTCATGCCATGCATCAAGTATATTTTGACTGAATGTCAAATGCAATTGATACTGATGCGCAGTTACATGGTTCTGATGCTATCATGCTTGTGTTTACCGACCCTCCTACTTTCACACTGCTAAATAGATTTATTACGTATATTGAAATTGTGGGTTCTTTGTATAATAAAGGATTATATTAATTGCTTATATTAAAAGATATTTTTCCTTCATAGCTCTTACTATGTACTATTTTAAAGTCCGTCAGATGGCGTCTATTGTCTAACGTACTTGCAGCATAATAAGGATTTCAACAGCTTTGTCGTGATAGAGATTAAGAACAGAGGAGTTGTTTGAAACACCACTAACGAACGGTGAAAGAATAACTAATTCGTAATTTGTGCGCGTGTCTCCCGGTTTCGTTTTTGGGTGGCAGTACCACACTGCGAAATGCAGACAATTGGCTCCCTACTTGCGAGAAGAGGGGGTATGGAGATGGAAGACGGGAGAGAAGCGAAGGACGGGACTAATGTAGTGCAAGAGGGAGATCGGATGTGTAACTTAATTTTTTTATGTTATGTCTTTATTTACTTTATTTTTTGCGAAAAAGTGTGATTATCTGAGAAAGCTGTTTTTCCCTGCGAATTTCATTCCATGAAATCTTCTCCTAGTATTAGCCGTGTCGTGGCTAGGACGTTCCGCAACGTTCCGACGAGTTTCCTAATTATCATCTTCATGTGTATTCGACTGAAGTTGATGAGGAAATTCGTCGGAACATTGCGAGAAGACGGCGCTATGACTTGGCTGATAACCCGAGATGATTTCATCAAAATGTTGTTATTGAAATATTATTAATTAAAAGTAAGAAGCAAATGTGTGTACGGGTTGTTCCTACATTTTCTAGACGTTAAATACCAGCATAAGTTAATTAATTCCGACTATATTTTAACAGTGAGGATGATGCATCCTTCCTTTTTTGTAGTATAGTTACAATTAAACAAAAAAAGATGATTGACACAACAGTAAAAGTCTTATAAGTTGATTTTATCCGTTAGAAACTCTTGACGAAAGCATACGACTATTTTTACAGTCAGTTTCTTCATAAAATAACTTTTACTGCTATCAGTCACGATTTTCTTTTTATTTACATTTTCGACGACGCTTTTCAGGTAATGATTTCTTTTTAAATGTGTTTTTTGTATATTATGATGTTCATTCACGGTATTTCCGACGTGTGAGGTTCTGCATTTTTCTCTTAGTTTCGGTTTTCTTGTAGTCCACTTACGTAAAAACTCACACATACGTAGCATGATTTTAGGAAGACTTCCACTAACAGCTGGTAAAACTATTGTTTATTGAAACACAACCGGTTTTTGCGGCCTAAAGCCGCACCATCAGCTGCAGCAGCGTTAAATGCTCATAGGCACACCTAACGCTCCTACTCGAAATTTACTATTCAGTGAATATTGTCAGTGTTGTTGTTGTTGTGGTCTTCAGTCCTGAGACTGGTTTGATGCAGCTCTCCATGCTACCCAATCCTGTGCAACTTTCTTCATCTCCCAGTATCTACTGCAACCTACATCCTTCTGAATCTGCTTAGTGTATTCATCTCTTGGTCTCCCTCTACGATTTTTACCTTCCACGCAGCCCTCCAATGCTAAATTTGTGACGCCTTGATGCCTCAGAACATGCCCTACCAACAGGTCCCTTCTTCTCGTCAAGTTGTACCACAAACTCCTCTTCAATACCTCCTCATAAGTTATGTGATCTACCCATCTAATCTTCAGCATTCTTCTGTAGCACCACACTTCGAAAGCTTCTATTCTCTTCCTGTCCAAACTATTTATCGACCATGATTCAC
This sequence comes from Schistocerca nitens, assembly GCF_023898315.1. Classification (NCBI taxonomy): domain Eukaryota; kingdom Metazoa; phylum Arthropoda; class Insecta; order Orthoptera; family Acrididae; genus Schistocerca; species Schistocerca nitens. Next base: position 831,094,919 of record NC_064615.1, read on the forward strand.
TTCC